>NC_090060.1:6317159-6382159 GCF_038355195.1 Osmerus mordax
CATGACTCGTCTCATCATCATCTGTCCATTTCTCCATCTGTCCAACCCCTTCATTCCTCCTTCCCTCCTTTCTCCTGCCTCTGGCCATGCTCTGTCTCCTAAATATATAATGCTGCTGCAGGGGAGGAGCTGGGACTGCAACCCCCACAAACCCTTGCAACATCGCAACATGGAACTCAATGAGAGGTTCTGAGTTCAGCTTGTGTTCTGTGTGATGTCACAGTCACTAAGTGTTTCATCTAGCTTTCTTGTCTTGTTCTGGTCAGAAAATGCAGATCTATTGCATATGGAATTGAAGTGGAATATGATTCACACTATATAGACTGCGACCCTGTTCCATAGCAATTGTTAATCCATATGTGCTATTACGTATTCCATGTATCTCCCTGTGGTCTACATTTGCTGTAAAAAACACGGCAGCCATATTCCCCTTATGTGAGGTGTGTGTGTGTGCATGTGTGTTTTTTTTTGTCTGTACATGGCTTTGCATGAATGAAAAGTGTGCCTTCATCTGCGCTCTTAACAAGCTAAATTTAAGAGCATTAATCATCCATGCTGTCCCTCATGATATAAAAGTTGCAGGGAGGAGTCTTGTAATCTCAGCCAGCCTCTGATCTTATCATGACTAATTCATGTTCTCTTATCAAAGACAGCCATGCTTATAATACAAGTTCTATCAACACAGACCAGCAATGTAATAATAAATCTTCTCTTACCATAGACCAGCCATGCAAAATACATGTTCTAAAACCACAGACCAGCCATGTAATAAACATTGTCTGTCACCACAGTGGTCCAGAGTAAGGACCGATGTATAGTGATGATACATGCATCCCCAATGCATGTGTGTTGTTTACAGAGCGTGAAAGTCAAGAGTGAGAGGAAGGGAGGGGAAGGAGGGAGAGGAGAGAGGGAGGGGAGGAGAGGTAAAGGAGAAGAGAGAGGAGAGGTGAAGTAGGGAGAGGTGGGGAAGGAGGGAGAGGAGGATAGGAGGAGAGGTGAAGGATACTTGTGAGTCACACACACACAGACAGACACACAATCATCTTCTCCGACACACACACACACACACACACACACCATTCACACGCACCTGTCACACACACAGACACACAATGTACACACACAGACACTCACATGCACACATGCACACACACAAATACAACACTCACAAGCATATCCTATAAGAGCTGTGTTCATAATCAGAGCTGTGACTGAGAAGGGGACCTCCTGGGTAAGAGGACTGGAGAGAGAGGGATTGCAGGGAGAGAAAGAGAGGGAACATAGAGTGAAAGAGAAAATAAGGTGTGTGGTGTGTAAGAGAGAGAGAAAGGAGGACAGAGAGAGATAGTAAGAGAGAGGGGGAGAGATAGAGAACGAGAAAGAGAGAGACAGAGAAAGAGAGAAAAAAAGAGAAAGAGAGAGAGAGAGAGCAAGAGAAGAGAGAGAGAGAGATAGAGAGAGAGAGAGAGAGATGAAAGAAAGAAAGAGCAGGAGACAAACAGACTCCTGACATGGATCTGATCTGAACCAAAACTGAGTCACAGTTGGAGTCAGCGTGGGGGGGACGTTTCTATTAGACTTCCTTGCCCCTGGTCAAGACTCATCAAATCAAACTTTAATTGTATGCTTCTTTGTGACATTTTTCAGATGTCACAAAGAACCCACAGATAAGCTTTAATAAACAGTTGACCTGTACATCTAACTTTCTTTCTTTTTTTATTTATTTCTGGTTGCTCTCTACGTATGGAGTAACACCGGGGAATTGTAATGTGTGTGTGCAGTGTGTGTGTTTTCGTCATTCCCAGGCAGACCCTGGAGCTAGGAGGTGCCATGTATTTCTCCCTAATTGGGTTGGAAATAATCATGTTTCACCGCTGAATGGCTAAGTCACATCAGAGCTGAGGGAGAGTTGTCTCTGTCTCTCCCAGACCCTTCGCACCACTCCCCCCACCCACCCCCGCTCTCCCCAGCCCTCCACCCTCCCTCCCTCCCCTGCCCTCCCCTGTCCTCCCCTGCCCTCCCCTGTCCTCCCCCAACTCTCCAGCTCTTCCCAGCCCTCTTCCAGCCCTCTCCCCCCCCTCCCTTCCCCGCCCGCCCCCTGAGTCTCTGGCCCTGTCTGCTCTGGGGCCAGCACCACAGCTGTTGGGTCCTGGTCTGTTTACCCTTGTCCCCACCCCGTCCCGGCCCCCCACCCACCCCACGTCGCCCCCTGCATCCTCCCCCCTGCCCCTCCTCGTGTAAACACAAGCCAACAAGTGAAGTACAGAAAGCACCAGAGTTTAGCCGTGTGTCAGAGTAGCCTTTAAACCAACCCTTCCATTTATCCTGAGCTAAGAATAGACTTCACACCAATCTGACGTGACTGCAGAGAGGGAAGCTCTCAGACCTCACCTTTTTCCACAACCCTAGCCGTAGCCCTAGCCATGGCCCTTGCCCCATCCCCAGCCTCAGTCCCAGCCCCAGCCCCAGCCTCAGTCCCAGCCCCAGCCCCAACCACAACCACAGACCCAGACATAGCCTTTATCCCTCATAAACCAGCCTCAGTCCAAGTCTATGTTTGTTATACTGTATAGACATACAGTAGCAAAAGCTATCTGATCTAATCTCATTACGTAACTTCCATGTCAGACCCTTTGTCCTGGCCTGGCTTGGTGATTTGGGTCACTGAAGAGGAGATTATTTCACCCTCTGTTAACTTAATAATTTCCTTGAGTAATATTCAATGCTACGTGCCTGAAACAAGGACAATGTTTCTGAATCGGTTCAGAGTTGCTTTTAACATCTCTCCTCTTCACTTTTCTCTTCTCTATTGTTCTCTCTCTCCTCTCCTCTCCACTCCACTCCACTCCACTCCACTCCACTCCTCTCCTCTCCTCTCCTCTCCACTCCTGTCCTCTCCTCTCCACTCCCTCCCCTCCCCTCCCCTCCCCTCCCCTCCCCTCCCCTCCCCTCCCCTCCCCTCTCCTCTCCTCTTCTCTCCTCTCCTCTCCTCTCCACTCCACTCCACTCCACTCCACTCCACTCACCACTCCACTCCCCTCCCCTCCCCTCTCCTCTCCTCTCCTCTCCTCACTCCACTCCACTCCACTCCACTCCCTCCCCTCCCCTCCCCTCCCCTCCCCTCCCCTCCCCTCCCTCCCCTCCCCTCCCCTCTCCTCTCATCTCCACTCCTGTCCTCTCCACTCCCCTCCCCTCTCCTCTCCTCTCCTCTCCACTCCTCTCCTTTTCTTTTCTTCTCTTCTCTTCTCTCCACTCCACTCCCCTCTCCTCTCCTCTCCTCTCCTCTCCTCTCCTCTCCACTCCACTCCTCTACTCTACTCTCCTCTCCTCTCCTCTCCACTCCTCCACTCCTCCACTCCCCTCCCCTCTCCACTCCTCTCCTCTCCTCTCCACTCTTTTCTTCTCTTCTCTTCTCTTCTCTCCACTCCACTCCCCTCTCCTCTCCACTCCTCTCCTCTCCTCTCCTCTCCACTCCTCTCCTCTCCTCTCCTCTCCTCTCCACTCCTCTCCTCTCCACTCCTCTACTCTCCTCTCCTCTACTCTACTCTACTCTCCACTCCTCTCCACTCCTCTACTCTCCTCTCCTCTCCACTCCTCTACTCTACTCTACTCTCCTCTCCTCTCCTCTACTCTACTCTACTCTCCACTCCTCTCCACTCCACTCCTCTCCTCTCCTCTCCTCTCCACTCCTCTACTCTACTCTCCACTCTTCTCCACTCTACTCCTCTCCTCTCCTGACAGGTGTAACGCACTGTGGGGTTGGGGCTCACTGATGGTAACCATGGTCCCCGACGTCCGCCATGTCTGTTCCCACGGTCACCACGTCGCCCGGGCGGAGGATCCTGTGGACGACATCGAGGAGAGGGTCCTGGCCGTGCTGGGGATCATCGGCACCGTGCTCAACCTCCTGGTCGTCATCTTCGTCTACATCTATACCACAATCTGACCATACCTGACCATACCTGACCATACCTGACCGCACCTGACCTCCATCTGACCATACCTGACCATACCTGACCGCACCTGACCTCCATCTGACCATACCTGACCATACCTGACCATACCTGACCATACCTGACCGCACCTGACCTCCATCTGACCATACCTGACCATACCTGACCATACCTGACCATACCTGACCGCACCTGACCTCCATCTGACCATACCTGACCATACCTGACCATACCTGACTGTACCTGACCACAATCTGACCATACCTGACCATACCTGACCGTACCTGACCATACCTGACCGCACCTGACCTCCATCTGACCATACCTGACCATACCTGACCATACCTGACTGTACCTGACCACAATCTAACCATACCTGACTGTACCTGACCACAGTCTGACCATATCAGACCGCACCTGAACACACTCTGAATGTACCTGACTGCAGCTGACCACACCAAATCACAATCTGTCTGTAGCCAAACATAATCTACCAAAACCTGAATCTAATCACACTTGACCACAATCTGATTTTACTGGACCGTGCCTGACCATACCTGATCATACCTGACCACACCCAACAACAGCCTGATCATACTGGATCATACCTGACCACATTTAAACCATAATTGATCACACCTGGCCACAATCTGACCATAACTTATCATACCTGATCATGTCTGACCAAACCTGACAGTACCTCATCACATCAGACCATAACTGACCATCCCTGACCATCCCTGACCATGCCTTCCTGTACCTATCCATACCTGTCCATAACTGTGACAAACTGAACTCCCCCTCCGATCAACAGGAGAGGAGAGCCAGACACCGGTGACCTACAGACACTGGTGCGGTCTCCACCAAGCCTGTCTCCCTCCTCTGTTCACACGTTCTCTCAACGCGTTCACCTTGTTTGTTTCATTCTTCTTCTACCACACCTGGATCAAGCTCTGTCCCCCACCACGTTCTGCATGTTCTGGTCCCACCGCACTGTCTGCAGAAGGCGGCCTCTCATTGACAAACACAGCGAGCGTTGCCATGGAGATGGCGATGGACATCCACGTCCGGGTGAGAATGGTGGTTCCGTGTCTTGGACCAACACGGGTTCGGACCAGCCCCTCCACAGTCCATGTCTGAGAGGGTGGTCCAGACAGGAACCCTCAACCCTGGGCCCCCCTCCTCACACCCAGACCCTCCTCACACCCAGACCCTCCTCCACACCCAGACCCTCCTCCACACCCAGACCCCCCTCCACACCCAGACCCCCCTCCACACCCAGACCCTCCTCCACACCCAGACCCCCCTCCACACCCAGACCCTCCTCCACACCCAGACCCTCCTCCACACCCAGACCCTCCTCCACACCCAGACCCCCCTCCACACCCAGACCCCCCTCCACACCCAGACCCCCCTCCACACCCAGACCCCCCTCCACACCCAGACCCTCCTCCACACCCAGACCCCCTCCACACCCAGACCCTACTCCACACCCAGAGTGGTGGAAGAAGGCGTATGATGTCACATCTGGGACCCTCCTTTTTACACGCTTCCTGTCACCTTAAAGTTTTTTTTTTACTAAAGCGGCAGAGCATTTAAAAAGTACTTTGTGTTTCTGATATTGATTCTATCCTATGCCCTCTCCTGTACCCTTCATATGTGTGATTGTCATGATCTCGCTTTCTTAAACTTGTAATGTGAAGTTTGGAATGTAAAGCTTTGTCACACAAACCCTTTGGCTCACATTCTCCTTCAAGGTTGACCATCAATATAGCAGCATTGCAATCAGATTGGCGACACTGAATTTCACTTTTTGAAGCAAAACTGACAATCTAATCATCAGAGGTCACCTGCCTTACTCATGTGACTTGGGTCTCTTTCTAGTAGCTGTGTGACTGTACTTTCCCTTGCTCATGGACGTCTCTGTGAAGGACATTATAGCAGGGAATGGACAAGAACATAATCTTGTCCAATTTAATAAAGTTCTGGTCAGTGCAGTGGATGGATACAATTGAGCCTTATGCCATAATGTACACCAAACCTTGAACTTTACCAGCTGGCACTGACCTATGAGATGGGAGGGTGGAACAGGAAGTCCCCTTAGCCTGCTGTATCCATGGACACAGAGGTACCACCAAAGAACACACAGAACTGGCCCCTTCCTCTCCTCCTCTCCTATCATTTTCTCTTCTCTCCTCTCCTCTTATCTCTTCAGCTCTCAGAACTCACCGAACTCACAGAACCTTAGAAGGATCTTAAACAGGAACCAGCCCTGGCTGCGATTGGCCAGGAATCTCTCAGCACTGACCAGTGATAACGTCTCCCTATATCAGCCCCTCAGCTGTCTTCCAGAGTAGAACTTTATTGACTGTGACGCGTAGCAGGAAAACAAGGCTTCTTACTGGTCCATCTGCAGCGGGCCTCATGGTGTGCCTGTGTAAGAGTCAGGCTGACTGACTGCGGAGTCCATGCATGATGTATGAGGACTCCACTTTTTTAGATTGCTCTGGAATCTCTGGTTGTCTGTCGGACGGTGCAAGAATAAAACATTTTAACAAGTGAAATTATGTTTGGCCCCACATGTATTTGACTCGTGAATTATTGAGAGCACAGAGAAACGTTACCTCCACTCCTCCCCTCCCCCCTCCCCTCCTCCCTCTTCCCCCCTCCCTTCCTCCCATACACGTACATCTCATGAATGAACTGGATGTTTTATAAAGAGGGAGAGTGAATGTTATTTTCACAGATGAACAATCCATCCGTTTTTACAATCACGTGACTCGTCACCCGTTAATTAATGAATTTGTTAAAAGGATTTTTACCATGGATTGTTGCCATGTAAACACAGTTGAGCTTGTTTATTATTCAACACTCAGCCAGGTAGGTGAAGTGAAAAGTTTCCTGGAACATTCCAGGAGAAGTGAACCAATGATCTGTGAGGAAAAGGCAGATGTACACTCTATCACACACACACACACACACACACACACACACACACACACACACACACACACACACACACACAATGATAATGAAGTACTTCTACCTGAAGGTGTATATGCCTTCTCATCCAATGGTAGGCATTGTAGAATGTGTGTAGCGATCTGGTCACACATGTTCATAGACAGGAGGTGTGTTCCAACATGCTATTTTGATGAAGGACAAAGACACAAAGATACAAAGACACAAAGACACAAATACACAAAACCTCAAATACTATGGCAATACAAATGAAAACAAATCATGAGCTGCACTCCTGACTCTTCCTCTTAATCCACCAGGGTCAGGCTGGCCTCAGAGAGAGAGTGAGAGAGAGAGGGAGGAAGAGAGAGAGAAAGAGAGAGAGAGGGAGGAAGAGAGAGAGAGGTAGAGGGAGGAAGAGGGAGGAAGAGCTATAGAGGGAGAGGGAGGCAGAAAAAGATAGAAGGGGGGAGGAAAAGAGAGGGAGGAAGAGAGAGAGGGAGAGGGAGAGAGAGAGTGAGGAAGAGAGAGAGGGAGAGAGAGAGAGAGAGGGAGGAAGAGAGAGAGGGAGGAAGAGAGAGGGAGAGGGTGGAAGAGAGAGAGGGAGGAAGAGAGAGAGTGTGGAAGAGAGAGAGGGAGAAAGAGAGAGAGGGAGGAAGAGAGAGAGGGAGGAAGAGAGAGAGGGAGATGGAGGAAGAGAGAGAGGGAGGAAGAGAGAGAGGAGCCTCAGTCAGCACAAGTGTGACTCACAGTTGTTCGCTCTGACAGACATGCAGCAACAGTTGGAGGACAGAATGGACGGATTGACGGAAACAAAAAAACAAAAAAAAAACACAGATGGGACGCAAGTTTTCTTGCAGGCCATTTACAGTGGAACAAGAACTGTGGAGACTTATCTTGTATACAATATACAGCAGAGAACCCTGCACAGATGTCAAGCCTGTTCTGCTTAGAGTTATGGCTCCACCTTGTGTTGGTTGGTGTGGCTGAGGAGTGGGAAAGTTTGTGGACTTACTCACGAGTATATGGCTGCAGCCTACAGCCTCCCGCCTCATGCCCCCCTCTGTCCAACTTACCGTTGGACAGCCTGGGCATGAGACGGGAGGGCATGAGACGGGAGGGCATGAGACAGGAGGCTGCGGGCTGCAGCCATACCCATCGACTAACTGGAAGGGGTCCTTGTTTATAAAGTGATTGTTGCAGTTATACACAAACGCCCTCTGCTGGTCAAATGTCAGAAGTGTTTGGAGTGAGGAAAGGGTGGTGTTCCAAATTTGGTGGCAGGGGGAGCGAGATAGAGAGAGAGAGAGAGAGAGAGATAGAGAGAGAGGGAGATAGAGAGGGAGAGAGAGAGAGAGAGAGAGAGAGAGAGAGAGGGAGAGAGAGAGAGATAGAGAGGGAGAGAGAGAGAGAGAGAGAGAGAGAGAGAGAGAGAGAGAGAGAGAGAGAGAGAGAGAGAGAGAGAGAGAAAGAGAGAGAGAGAGAGAAATATATGAAGGAGCAAAGGGATTGACATGAGGATACAAACAACCGAGAGATGAGTACAGATGGAACAGAGCAGCCTTTCTCCCCTCCATCGCCCCCTCCACCCTCCATTCATTCATCCCTCCATCTGCCTGGGTCTTTAAGTGCAGCCTATTACTCGCTTTACACTTTCTAATTAACTCACTCACATGCCCTTACCCTTACACACGTACGCCTGCACACACTCACACATACACCCCCACACACATACTCACACAAATACAGCCTTTCTCCCCTCCATCCCTTCATTCCTCCATCCATTCAACCCTCCACACACACCAATTGAAGGCCATGTGTATAGGGAGATGTGACGGTTGAGAACCGAACGCTGAACTTTTGGAAAGGATATCCCCACAAATCTACATTGCTCATTTAAACGAAAGTTTTGAAGAGAGCTTTCTTTTGTGTCTACATGACAGGGTTTTCCGTCCGATAAGTATCCGTCGTTCTTCTTCAATTGAATGTGAAATAATCAGTCTACTTCATTGGGAGAATCAGTAATTTCTCTGACACTGTGGTAAGAGCTGTGACAGCTCTCACCATAACGCCTCATGAAGCCTCCGCTGCAGCCGGAAACATCTCAGACATTATACATCGGCCGACCGAGAACCTAAATGACACACATTGGACTGCACATTAAAAGGCTTAGATTAAGGAGCAGAGAGAGAGAGAGAGAGAGAGAGAGAGAGAGAGAGAGAGAGAGAGAGAGAGAGAGAGAAGAGAGAGAGAGAGAGAGAGAGAGAGAGAGAGAGAGAGAGAGATGGAAGTTTTCTTTTTGTGTTCTAAGGGAAAGTGTTTGAATAACAGTGAGAGCTGTTCTGAGACCAGTATGAAATGGAGCAACATGGAAGGAGACATGCTCAACCCACCTCGTATGTTAAGAATTTTGCATGCTGATCAACCATCATGTGGATAGGAAAATCTGTGTGTGGATCTCTTTTATGTGTAACTGTTTACCTTCATATGTGTGTGTGTGTGTTAGTGTGTATGTGTGTGTATGTATGGTGTATGTTTGTGTGTGTATGTGCATGTGTGTGGGTTTCCTCTCCTTCACGCCACAGGAATCACTGCACCCAGGGCGCATTAACTGCTCCCTGAACATCAGGCAGTAAATAAAGCATGAAGTTGGTCAGAGAGGGGGATATCCCTAACCTTGTGTGTGTGAGTATGTGTGTGTGTGTGTGTCCATGTGCCCAATTCACATCTGATGACAGGAGAGTATGAATTTGTAAATAATATATAAGATGTCATCTACAGGGCGGTGGGGGGGGATCTGTACACTACAGTTCCTGTGTGTGTGTGTGTGTGTGTCCAGGGATCAAACCCGGAACGTCTACTCTGCAAGCACCAGTGCCTCCACCGTTCACCCAAGAAACACAATTGTTGTTGAAGAATTGCGTAGAAATGCAGTTGATCTCTTAGGTACAGTAGAAAATCCTGGATCGGTGTTGATCAGTTTCAAAGCCACATGGCCGTTTTGTGGTTCAGAAATCTGTCTGAACAACATGAACAACACTATCAGAAATCTGTCTGAACAACATGAACAACACTATCACTTGACAAAATGTCAGCCTTCTGGACACTGGCCATTCATTTGATACTATATCTGGACAACATATCAGCGTTCTGGACACTGGCCATTCATTTGATACTATATCTGGACAAAATGTCAGCTTTCTGGACACTGGCCATTCATTTGATACTATATCTGGACAACATATCAGCCTTCTGGACACTGGCCATTCATTTGATATTAAATCTGGACAAAATGTCAGCTTTCTGGACAAGGCCATTCATTGGATACTATATCTGGACAAAGTGTCAGCATTCTGGACACCGGTCACATATTTTGATAGCTGTCGTCACAATTTGTGACCTTCCTGTTACATGGCTGAAAATGTGTGACACACCAAACAAACCATCTCAGGTGACTGATCTGTCCTAGCCATGTACTACATGAAGACGATCACACATTTAACGGTTAACAGCTAGACCTGGGAACAAGAGGTTGCACAACATGCCTTTGCATTTCCATATCTGTCATAACATACACCAGCTGGTTGATGTATGCCTGGTGAACTGAATTTCTTTGTTACGTCACACACTCTGCGATGTATGAAATACTTTACCTTTAGCGAAACCATACACATCCGCTTCTTTTTCATTTATTCATGTTGACAATAACTGCCACTCTGCCCGAGGGGCAAGCTTTAATTGATGGTTACGACATGACTTCCTTTCACAATGAGCAGTCTGGCGGGGATGGGGAGGGAGAGAACGTCAGAGGGGAAGAAGAAGAAGAAGAAGAAGAAGAAGAAGAAGAAGAAGAAATGGAGGAGAGAAAGAGGGCGGAGAGGGCTGAGAGGGAAGACAGGGAGGAGAGGGAGGAGAGGGAGGAGAAGGAGGAGAAGGAGGAGAGGGAGGAGAGGGAGGAGAGGGCTGAGAGGGAGGACAGGGAGGACAGGGAGGAGAGGGAGGAGAGGGGAGGAGAAGGAGGAGAGGGAGGAGAGGGAGGAGAGGGGAGGAGAAGGAGGAGAAGGAGGAGAGGGAGGAGAGGGGAGGAGAAGGAGGAGAGGGATGAGAGGGAGGAGAGGGAGGAGAGGGAGGAGAAGGAGGAGAGGGACGAGAGGGAGGAGAGGGGAGGAGAAGGAGGAGAAGGAGGAGAGGGAGGAGAGGGAGGAGAGGGGAGGAGAAGGAGGAGAAGGAGGAGAGGGAGGAGAGGGAGGAGAGGGGAGGAGAAGGAGGAGAAGGAGGAGAGGGAGGAGAGGGCTGAGAGGGAGGAGAGGGAGGAGAAGGGTAGAGTTTCTTGTCACCCAGAGGCACCATCTGTGAACAACCAGTGTTATATTTTTGGAACCGCAGCGGCAGCTAAACCCGTGTTGTTGTCATAAGCATCACGGTGAAGATCTCTCACCTTCCTCCTCCAACCAGATCCACCCTGTAAATATTTAACTTGAAGGTATACCAACAAACTTGAAAGCAAATGGTTTAACATGCATCATTAAAACACCTTGTTTTTCCCGTTCGCTGTGTGTGCTTAGGTCTGAAGTCATGGGTGATGAACGGCTGCCCTAGTATGCCCTCTGAATCTAGGAGCAGGCTTACTGAAGAACATTCGATTCCAGTGAAACTTATATGCATACTTGGTCTGATGTACCTGTGTGTGTGTGTGTAAAACACTCTGCAAGCTTTTGTAATCTTCTCCTTCTTCGTCCGTGCTGCCAACCTTTCTTTCCCTCTCCACTCTCCACGCTTCTCCTCTTCCTCTTGCTCTGCCTCCTTCTTTTCCTCCGCTTCCTCTTCTTCCTCCTTTTTCTTCCTTCTTCTCTACCTCCTCACTGGTGCACACTGTGACAAAGACTGACATTTGGGTGTGTCATTACTCTTTAAAGTTACAGTTTACTTGGAAGTTAGGCTATAGTAGACTTAAAGTTTACACACTTTAAGTTTCAAGTTTTCTGAAATCTGACTCCCCGATGGCCATACTGAAACATGCTTTGAATTCTACCAACTTGTAACTTTTTAAAGCTGATATAACCATAACTACATCGAGTTGCAGTCACTAGGGGTTTCAGAGAGGTCAGATAAACACAGCATACTTGCATCTTTGAGTTACAGTCAAGAGACGGTGTTTACAGAATTTTAGATGGCCTAGAAACCAAGCCTGTTTTCCTATTAGATGTCTATCATTCAGAAGAAAAACACGTTTTACTAATGCAGAGGGTTGAGAGTGTTGCGGTCTTGCAGTCACGAAAGTCAATATCAGATTCGGGCAGCTCCTCAGAGAAACAGGACTATAGACACGTTAGTCAGAAGAATCCTCCATTGGGTTCTGGTGGACACTCTTTCCCTCTGTCATGCTATGGCAGCGTAACAATCACCCTGAAGGATTAGAAGGACAAGGCTGAGGTTGGGGGACAAGGAGGTGTGTATTTGTGGTGTGTATGTGTGTGTGTGTGTGTGATGCTTAGGCACATAGTCTCAGGCTATGTGACACTCTACCAGGCTGGGGCCCTCTTCTCTGCCGCTGGTGAAGTGGTGTTGATGAACTTCCCGAATGCCACCTTAGGAGAGAAAGAGGAAGAGAGAGAGGGAGAGAAGGACAAAGAGAGGGAGAAATAGCGAGAGAAAGTGAGTAAAGCAAGAGAGAAAGAAATAGAAAGAGAGAGAGAAAGAGAGAGACAAATGGAGAGAGAAATAGCGAGAAAGAATGATGAATTACAGCACGTCATGTTCTCTCCCAGGAGCGAGTGCTTCAGCACACTCTGCCACGGGTGGTCTTACAACTTCAGCTGACATGCATGCATAGAACCAAGATCACTCTGGAGACACCACACACATGCTCACACACACTCACTCACTCACACACACACACACACACACACACACACACACACACACACACACACACACACACACACACACACAGACACACACAGACATTCATTCACACACACATGAACACAGACACACACACACAAACACAGACTCACACACAAACACACTCACACACAAACACAAACTCACACACAAACACTCGCACAACAATTGTTGTGATGGAAGTTTGAGTGTGTGTGTATTTGTGTGTGTGTTTGTCCGCAGAGCTCCTGGTCCAGACTTGCGTGCGAAAGCCTCAGCATCTGTCAAGAGGGGCACTGTAGGGGTTGCGGCGGGGGGCTGGTGAGGGGAGGGTAGGGTGAAGGGGGGATGGGCAACATGTACCTCCCCATTACAGTTCTTCAGCTGATGTGCTTCATCACGTGACACATGAACTGAGCCATGTGCAGCCCCCACACACACGTCTGATGTGTAACTGTGATAGTGTAACTGTGATGGGATGACTATGATACTACAGTAATGAGGAGGAAGAGGAAGACGGGAGGGAGGACGGGAAGGGATTGGAAGATGGGAGAGATGGAAGAAGTGGAGGAGACATGGGGGAAGATCAGGATGTGAGGGAGGATGGGAGTGGAGGAGGGAGATCCGGAGGAGGAGGAAGAAGAGGGCGAAGAAGACAGTGATGAGGATGATGATGGGAAGCTCCTAATGTGCGTCTTGGCGTGTGCCTGGGTCTGGACTGGCCCCCTGTAACTTTAAGGAGACAGTGTCCTTGTCACACAGTTGAAACATTATAGACAGATGGGTTTAATGAACCTGACCCTGATTCATGCCTTCACATCCATCCTTCTAAGACATTAAGGCAGATAGAGGTATCGGGACAGGAGAATGTGCAACACCGATATTTCAGCTCGATAAAGGAGATAACTGGACAGGAAGGAGAGCTCAAGCCAGTTGCAAATGACGTAAGTGTGGGAGGCAGTACCTTTATGGGTTCAGTGAAGTGGGGGAGGATGTCCTCAAACGCTATTTTTAAGATTCTGAAACTGACAGTTTAGATTTTTACTGTCAAATATGTCAAGACCAGCTTTAGTGTATGCAAACAGAAGAATAAGTACAGCTTAGTACAAAGTGTTCATGTTATCCAAAGCACCCTGTAACTCGTGCAAGGGGCTGATAGATCTAAATTCCAACAGACACAAACTTCACAGTATGACTTGAGACAGGCCATGTTAAACTCCTGCAGTGAAGGCGCAAAGTCCGGGGTCAGGATGACATCACTTTCACTTGTGTGATTTCTTCCTGAATAGTATGTGATTGGCGGGAGCAACGCGTCAGACTGTGGAACATCTGCAAACCAAACACCAACGCATTCGAAATGAAACACAATAGCATGCAGCATTGTGGGAATTGGGAATGTATGCCTTCGTTAAGTCGAGAAATGATCATCCTAAGGACCCCAATCCTGATCCTCATCAGTCACCCCTACCATCATCACCATCGCTTCTGTCAGCCTCAACCTGAGCGGTTACCATGGTACCTGTATCTGGGGGGATGAAGGAGATTAGTGGTGGCAGGTAGTGGGATACTGGGAAATCAGGTCATTGATGTCACAGAGCATCTAATGGCACGCTACATTACTTATCTGCTCCTTCTATACCTCTCTATCCAGGCCAATGGGAGAAAGTTACAGGGAAAGTGTGGTTGTTCTAGCCTGGCTCTGCCCTCCTACGTACTTCCGCTCAATTTGGATTTTGCTTCTGTACTAGGTCTGGGATTTCAGTGCGTTATCATATCAGTCGGTTTTCAGAAACACAAGGTCCAATCAGCGAACAGAGGGAGTGTCTGAGAACGATGACGTTGATGTTGTGCACTAGTTTGAGTTGTAGTTCAGTAATGGCGGCGGAGAAAGATGCGAGCGAAGCTATTCTGGTTGTGGCAACGCTGCCGAATATCCTTAAGTTAAAGCCGGAGCAAAAACAATCCTTGCTGAGTTTTGTTGGTGGTCATGATGTCGTGGCCCTCCTCCCCTCGGGGTTCGGGAAAAGTTTGATTTTCCAGCTACGGCAGCTAGCTCCGTGGTGAAGGACTTGGCTAAGGCGAATGCTAGCGATTGGTTATGGCAGATCAGAGTGGCTCTAGGCAGATCCAATAGTTTTAAACTTCAACAGACTCGCCGCCTTCAAGGAAGTTAACGCTTGTCAATGGAGCGATCCCAGACCCTCTGTACAGATGAAATGTACGAGGGTCTGGTTAGGACCAGGCTATGGTTGTTCAGCATGTGACTTAAAAAAAATAATTATGGACTTTTAGGTTATTCTTAGTAGGGAGGTGTCGTAATTTGGAAGTGATGGTCTGCCAACAAATTGCTTTACGAGGCTCCACACAGTGTGTGTCTGCGTGTTCATTTGGGTGCAAGTGTGTGTTCATCCTGCGCTCAAGTGCACATTCCATGTACATTTGGTCAAGCGTGTTATTTGACTTCTCAGAATACAACGTTGTTTCAAAGCTAGTTCTCGTCCAACTCCAAAACAAAAGGTTCAAAACGTTGAACTTCCAAACGGCACAGGGAATTTACCCTGTAATTGGCAAAAACAGCATGGTACTCCAGCCCATTGAGGACCACAAAAATGTACTGTACTCTTATAGTAGCCAAAGACCCCTTTAAAAAACCACTGATGCGTTACTTCACTTTCCCTGAGGGACAGTATTATGCTAGCAGTGGTTGGATATTTTACCATAAACAAAGAAGCTTTTATATAAATCTCCCAGGCTTCATTTTAAAATGACAATAGGATGCTGGTGAGTAGATGCCTGTATGAGCTGCTTTGTACAGTGTCTGAGTGTTACGCACACTCTTCTTTCTCTACACCACTGGACATCTGGTCTCCTCTGCCCTAGGCCCACTGGCCATCAGGGCTAGCTAAGATAAGAGTCCATGTTAGATAATGGTGCCACACGGCTGGCTAACTGGGAGACATGGATGTGCCAAAGGGAACTTCAAGGGAGAGAGACTATTTTAATGGTTGGTTCATGCAGCAGTAATGCCACGGTGCTGTGTCCTGTGGACGACAGATTGCCGTGTCAAGCCTCAAAACTCAGGCCTCTAGGTAGTCTGCCATTGAAAATGATCATTTGCAAATGGGGGGAAGGAGGAGATATGTTTTTGAGTCTCTTCTGCGTGCATGGCTTTGGCATTGCTGATGCAGTAACAGGGAAAGGCTTTTCATCACTCAGCAGGTTCGTGTTCTGCAGTCCTCTCTGACATGTTGTCAAACTTATGACAATATCCATCCACTGAGATTGCATAAATAACTGAGAATGATTGAAATGTGGTCCTTGCGTAACCTGGTGAGCTAAAGCCACTGTAGGCTAACCCATGTGTCTAAGGAAACACTGTGCAGGGTTACTCACTGAAAACCCTCTTTGCTACATGTAGCTCTGGTTCAATATTCGCGGGGGATGCATGGCCAAATATAGAAAATGTATCCAAGCATTCAATTACTGGACCTATCAAAAGCAAGTTTTGTAGAACATATTTCTCAAATTGCCGTTATTCTCAACATTAATTCTGTCCATACCTAAGGGCCGTTCTGTAGGGGTTGTCCTAGCCGAATGAATTATGCATTCATTATTCATTCATCCATCTCAAACATCATTTGTATTCCCCAAAACCGCCAAAAGGAAACAAATGTAGGAGGTTGTAGAGTGTTAAAGCGTCAAAGACTTTAAATGTCAACGGAAAACTGCCATCAATAATTCTGCGACTTTGCCTGCACGCCAGCAACACGCGACAAGGCTCAAATAGGAGGCGGGAGAGCGCTCTTTCCGCTAAGCAGAGTGGACCTCGAGAGAGCCATCGCTGGAGACAAAGCTTTCTCCTCCTCACCATCTTATGCATTCTAAAACCGAACGTTTTCATTTCTAGTTTTAAGTTTTGCCCACCAACAGGCTGGCTTTCCAACAGCCTTTCGAACCGGGGATGATGGAGTTATCACTGATGGCAGCCCAGGTAACTACTCTCTAACATGAATATATCGACCTATGATTTATTACTGTAACTCAGTGTTAGCGAGTGACAAGTGTATGAGTTTGTGTCATTTGGATTAGTCATGTAGCCTAGTTAATGTTAGCTACCTTATATTTAGCCATTGTGGTAGTTGGACAGGTGACAGAGCTACATGGTGTTTTATACAGGTGGACAGATCACATATGCAACTTCAGTTTCTCTCTTTAGGTTGCCAAATTATAGAAAGGAATAATTATATTTGTAAAAATATAATAACGTAAAAAACATGATTTGCTTGTAGTCATTGGTATTTTCATTAAAACGTGGCTGCACAGTAGGGCTCCTGTAGCCCTACTGTGCAGCCACGTAGAAGTTTTTTTTTTTTTTCTCTCCATTTAGTGTATTCAGTGTGAAATTCTATTTTTTTTTAATTAAATCTCCTTTCTTTCACTGTCTCAAACTACTGACACACAATGTCATGTCATCATTAACACTGTCTTAAACACACACATACTCACATCCAAAACGCGTCCAAAAACAAGTGAGGGTAAAGTGAAAGTGTATGACTCACTGGGTCATCAGCAAAGCTTGCTTGTATTTAAAGCTGAGGATGCTGCTTGTGTTTTTTTTTTTTTCTCAATGTAAGGTTGTTATTATTAAAGGATGATGCTAGGAACATTGGCAAACATGATATGAGGCACCTCACAGCCTCCTCTTTCATGGTGCAATCTTCCCATCTCTGTGTAACTGCTGTTTCTTTGTTTCAGCGTCATGTTATCTTGACAAATACTCAGCTGTGAACTGTGAGTGTTGTGTCTCTGAAAAGGCTGCTAATGATTGCCACTGCAGATGTGTGTCGGGCCATTGATTCAGCGCCCCGGGGCTGAGAGAGAGAGTGAATGAAAGAACGAAGGGGGAAGAGAGAGAGAGAGCGAGAGAGAGAGATGATAATCCATAGAAAGTATCATTAGTATCTAAGACTAGGGCTTGTGCTGCCTTGCCAACACACACACGCATACACAAACGAGCACACACCCACCTATCCTATGCTGGCGCTATACTATCACATCATTAACACCATTACATCCCTGAGAGTACACTTGGATGCTCAGAGCCTCTTCTGAACTCATCAGATCAGAGGGCGGTGTTGTTTGTATCTTCTATACTGTAGGCCTACTGTCCTCATAATGTGTGTGAGCCTTGCCTGAGGGGATGGAGATGAGGAGGAATGCAGTCGTGGCCCATAAATGCGCAGATTAACCCTCGAGCTGTTAAACCCATTGAAACAATTGTCTCTGTTTCGGTTTCGTTCCGTCCCGACAGCCACGAGGCAAGCAAAGCCCGGTTGTATTCATCTCAAACGTCAATCCTTCACTGTGAACTTTTGACATTGAGTTTGTTACATCAGCAACATAGCATCACTTTGGAAGGGTCCAGCTCAACCAATTCAGTTTGAGAAAAGTTAGCGGAGGCCCGCAGAGTCGAGAACTTCTGTTGGAGCCCAAAGTGCCAGCCGGCGCCACGGTAATGAGCGAGCAAGTGAGTCAATCATGGGAGTCTGGTGGTGCAGGGTCAAGGCTGCCCTCTCCACAACGTCCCACCTGAGTGAGCTTGATGAATCTATGCAAAGAGATAAGCATCTGGTGATGGATATTTAATCAGTGATCTGTCTGAGCATTAGTCCCTGGAGCTGTGTTGGAGGAGGGGGGGGGGGAGGGGGGATGGATGGTTTTAGTTAATGGCAGAAAGGAGGAAAATGGGGATTGGAGGAAGCTTTAAGTAGGGCATCAGGTAGCTAGCCCTCAACATCCGCTGTTCACCACGCTGCCTCGCCTGGAATGAAAGGAACCACGTCTGACAGAGGTACTTTTCCTCTCTGGCCGGGGACGCGTGGACAGACAGACGCTACAGAGATGACAGCCTGTACGTGAAGTCAGTCCCCTTCCCTCGCTACGGATGTGGGAGCTTATTGCGCAAGGAGCAGAAGAAGGGGAGAAGGGAGGGGGACGGGGGTGCGGGGGAGGGAGGGAGGGGAAGGTAATGGCATTAATAATGTAACCACAATGAGTCACAAAGCTGCTCAGAGGGATGAGAGGACAAATGGTTGGAGCAGTAGGCATAAATGCAAAACGTCACGCCGCCAAATCAGGCCTGTCTGGACGGGAGCTCCACAACAAATCAGTAATTCACGTCTGATGAATAATACACCTCCCGTCCCAGTGGTAACAGTATGCTAAATGTAGTCCCAGATACAAGCTTGTTTTGAAATGTCACCTTTTTTTCGACTTTGTAAAAGGCTTCTCCTTCTTTTGAGAGAAGTGTGATCCCCCCATTCCCTTGTAATGTGGATTAGACTAGCTTCACTGCCGCTTTTGTTGCTAGGACAGGAGTGAGTCAGATGTCCTCATGCTGATAGACCAGAGAGGAAGGAGGGGGTGATGAGGAGACCTCCAGCTCCATTTGGTATATGTGTCTTCCCTGTACTTTGCTGCCTTTAAAAAAAAACAGTGGAAAGTAAATCCACTTAAGGCAGTTAAATAGATAGTCTGAAAGTTTAGTCAACAAGTGGGATTCAATATTTTTTTATTGTAGTTATTAATTGATTTTAAGGTCGCACCGGATAGAGGATATTAGAAGTGGAGAGGTTTATTATGTATTGTATTTGTGTATGAGAAAGTGGGAAATGTGAGAACATAAATTATTGAATTCAATTTAAATTATATTTGATCAATAAAGAATTAAGAATTGTACTTCCTACTCCAAGGAATCTCCTGTTGTGGATTTTGCCTTGCCTCATGTCTGTAGAACGCTTTTGTACCGGAAGTTTAAATGACAGGCAAATGTCAGACAAGGCCATTCTATGTGAAATGCCTCTGCCTCATCCCTCAACTGCCTCTGCCTCAGCCCTCAGTCTACCTCTCTTCCTCATTACTCTCTATCTGCCTCGGTGTCTGCTAAGTCCTTGATGGATCACACCAAAGTAGCTTTGCTTGTTCTAATCTAAAATCAACATGGCAATCAACATCAACGTGATAATACAACAAACCCCTGTTTTCTGTCCTCTGTCATCCTCTCTCTCTCCCACTTCCTCCCTCCCTCCTTTCCTTTCCATCCCTCTCTCCTCAGTATCCCAGGGGTGGAAGTCACGACAGACCTGTCCTAATAGAAAGGGATAAAACAGGCTAACAGATGATGGAGCTTATATAACCTGGGGAAATGAATGGCTCAAACCCCTGCTCACAGAAACAAAACAAAGAAATTGTCACGGAACACACAGCTAATCCATATGTCATAGTAGATTATCTGTCAGTAATATTCTTATGTGAGTGTGCGTTTTTGTGTGTGTGTGTGTGTGTGTGTGTGTGAGAGAGAGAGAGAGAGAGATAAAGTGCACATAATTGAATAGATAATAGAATCTGCATTAGAGGTAAAGCTAAATGAATCCAGTTTGCATGCCTCTGATGGTTCTCTCTGCAGTGATGGTTAGACGTGAGGAGAGAGAGAGAGAAGCTTGTGGTAGACACAGGCCTGGATGAGGTCTAGAGCAGGATACCCTGGTCACACGGCCTGTAGTCTGGTGCTCTCCTCTGACACACAGGACACACAGGACACACAGGTGCTCTCCTCTGACACACAGGACACACAGGACACACAGGTGCTCTCCTCTGACACACAGGACACACAGGACACACAGGACACACAGGTGCTCTCCTCTGACACACAGGACACACAGGTGCTCTCCTCTGACACACAGTAGACCCTTGCAACTCATGCTGCCTGTAAATGAGCTGTGTCGTTTTAGTACAAATTCAATGTTGTTTCCAGCGTCACAGATTTTAAATCTGTGTTTGTTTTGTTTTAATGTGTCACGTCAATTTACGGTCATGTCAATTTATGGTCATGTCCATTTGGAGTTTAGGCACTTTAAAAATGAAGTAAACCAGTTTATTGCGGATGAACTCAAGGCCATTTCACCACATCTCTCTGAATGTTCACTGGGAAAGTAAAGAGAGAATACCAACCAATCAGCTTTCACGTCACTCAGAGTTGAGACCCGTCCATCATCTCTCGCATCACTCAGAGAGCCGGCCTGTCTATTCACTGGGACGAGAAAAAAGAACGGGTCTGATCCTGCTGTGTGCCAGTGCTGCTCGGTGTCGACCACACCGTGCCTAATGTGTTAGCGGGGACTTGCTGCTCATCTCTGGGCCTGCGTGGGACTGTGAAGCGTGCCACAGCCATGTGGAGCCAGCTCTGACATGCCTCTTCAACACAGCAGCCTGTTAGCAAACCTAGCTGTAGGGACCTTGTTCATAGCATGCACCACCAAAGCGGGTGGAAAGTGTGCCGTCGTGTGTGTGTCCGTGAGTGTGTGTGTCGTGGTGAGTGTGACATGACAGTGTGGGGGAAAGCGTGCGTGTGTGTGTTTCACCTTTGCAGTCCAGTGAGTAGGGAGCTGTCAGACATTGGAGGGTCTGAGTGAAGGGGTGAGTCCGGTCACAGAGGGACCACAGAGTGCCTCTCCTGTCCCCTCGCCCCAGGCCTGACCCAGACCCTGCCTGCCTACCTGCCTGCCTGCCTGCCTGCCTGCCTGCCTGCCTGCCTGCCTGCCTGCCTGCCTGCCTGCCTGCCTGCCTGCCTGCTACAAAGTCTGTGTATGTGTGTGTGTGTTCATGTGTGTGATTGTTATGTGTGTCAGTCCCAGCCCCAGCCTGTCGACATGCTGTCGTGTCTGTTATTTACCAGCCTACTGTTCATGTTCATAATGTGGACTCAGTCCACACTGTTCTCAAACGAAGGCCACCTCGACCGCTCCTAATGCTTCTGCTACACTATCATAGGGACTGATTGCAGATTATTTAGGGGACGTCATTAGCACCATCGGTTGAAAACACTACTCGATCAGAAACCATTCTGGGTCAGACTAGGGCAACTGTTTCTCTCCGAATTTTCTTTTAATCTCCTATTTTGGGGCCGTGTTAATCCAACGTGTTTGTCACAGGGTTTATCATCTTAATTTAAAACTTAAATGGCGTTTCTGGTGGTTGTTTCTGCCAGGGTTTGTAATGACTAGTGCAGCATATCAACTCAACCTTATGTTAGGTAGTTTTAACTTAAGCCTGAAGTCTATAGTAGACACTAGAAAAAATAACTTTGATCAGAGCTAGTATTATTAATAGTGGGGTCGAAACTGACATCAGTAGATTCTGCAACATGAGCACATTTACCTGTATCACACTTAGTGAACTTTCCAAAATTGTCAGCGAATCTGACTCCACAACCTCAGATATTGATCCTATACCCACAACATTCTTTTAGCGAGTGTTTGATCGTGTCTCAGGTACGGTGCTAGAGATTATAAACACATCCCTTAGAACTGGCGTCTTCCCAGATGCCTTCAAAACAGCTGTTGTAAAGCCCCTATTAAAGAAACCCAAATTGGAGAACAGTCTACTTGCAAATTACAGACCAATATCAAACCTTCCATTTATTAGTAAAGTACTGGAAAATATAGTTTTAGTCCAATTAAATTATTTTCTTGAAGAAAATAACATCCTGGAAGTCTCGCAGTCAGGTTTCAGGAAATATCACAGTACTGAAACTGCTCTCACCAAAATAATTTGCAACCTCAGACTAAACTCTGATGCAATTAAAGTCTCTATCCTTATCCAGTTAGATCTCAGTGCAGCATTTGATACCATTGATCACAACATCCTAATCAATAGACTGGAGAAGCTTATTGGGTTCACGGATAGTGTATTGAACTGGATGAAATCATATATCACAGGAAGGAAGTTTTATGTTAGTTTAGGAGACCATAGGTCCAAGAAACATGAGAACTGCTACGGGGTTGCTCAAGGAAGCTGCTTAGGTCCATTACTTTTTTCTCTTTATATGTTACCACTCGGCGACATAATCAGAGAACATAACATAGATTTCCATAGCTATGCGGATGACACACAACTATATATATCCACTGAACCCAACGATGCAACGGCCATCAATTCCATTACCAACTGCCTGTTGGCAATAAACAAATGGATGAATGATAACTTTCTTAAATTAAATGAAGACAAAACCGAAGTCCTACTATGTGGCCCCAAATCCAAAAGAGAGATGCTTACTAAGAATCTAGGAGGCTTAACCCCCTGTCTTAAACCAGAGGTGACGAGTCTCGGTGTAATCCTGGACTCATTAGTCCTGTCCTAGCTACTTTACACTGGCTCCCCGTTACCTTCAGAATTGACTTTAAGGTCCTTTTCCTCACAAACAAAGCTCTACACGGACAAGGACCTAGCTACATTGCTAACTCTCTTATAAACTACACACCAGCTAGAACACTGTGATCATCAAATGCAGGCCTATTAGAGGTCACCAGAAGCAGTCATAAGAAGATTGGTGATTCGGCCTTTGTCAATTACGCCCCAAAACTATGAACAAATTACCCATAAATATTAGGGAAGCAAATACGCTAGACATTTTTAAAAGACAGCTTAAAACCTACCTTTTTACCGAAGCATTTAAGTAATTTTATCTCAGAAGGGTTTTACTACTTTTATTAGTTATAGTATTGTTTTTATAATTTGCTATTTTAATTATTACTTTTATCACTTGTATTATCGTTTTTATTGATTGTATGTAAAGCACCTTGAGCTACAATTCTTGTATGAAATGTGCTATATAAATAAAGTCTTACTTACTTACTAGGGTGTCCCAGCTTACTGGAACTAGCCAGAGTGAGCCTTCTTTAGTCTATACAGCACTGTTTAGTCTATCTCTGTTTCTCTCTCCTTCTCTCACTGTCTCCCTCGCTCCCGCTCTTGCCCGCTCTCTCTCACACTCTCTCTTTACACACCCCCCCCCCCCTCCCAGACAGCTGTTAAGCAGAGGAGAGTAACATCTGGGCGCTGAGGGCTGTTTCTCTCTGTCTGTCCTCTGTAATGGGGCCATAGAGAACACAGTATAGCGAGAGCAATCTTATCCACAACAGCACTTAGCAGCTCACTAAGTGCACAGGCTAGCAGTACGTAGGGGCCGGGTGAGGGAGGGATGAAGAGGATAACAGGAGAATGTCCCAAAAGCCTTTTGTTATTGTAGCCAGGATAGTCAACACGCTGACCCCAACGAGGCCCTTGTGACCTAGGGAGGGAAATGTGGAGGGCAGTGTTGACATACTTTGTGGCACAATTAGTTGCTTGCATATTTTAACTTCCTGTTTTATTTATAATTTTAGCAAATGGCGACATCCCATAATATTTCCTCCGTTATCTCTAGCCAAACAACATGTCAGACTTTGTCAAATCTGACTTGAGATAGAACTTCTCTATCTCTACGGTATTCACCCGAAATCTAACCCTAACCCCTAACTCCAACCTTCACCCTAACCCTTAGCCTATGAAGTATTTGCAATTGTACATCAATTGCTGTTCTGTAAACAAAGATTACAACAATACAGTCAGTGTGATGCTGTTCACGCCTTCACTGGCATGGCCTCTGAGGAGGGTAGTCTCTATCAGCCAAGTCACCCTTCAGAAGAAAACACTCCATGACCTGGTCAGACGCCTTGGCAAACCTCCTGACACACAGATACACAGGAAACACATACAGTATAAAAGCACAGTATAGAAGCACAAGCTTAGGTACACACACAAGCACACACACACACACACACACACACACACACACACTGACAGCCTCCATTTTTACCTTCCATCTAACTGATATATATATCTGATCTAATATCTGATATATTCGATGAATCGATCTAGACTACCTAAAAACCAAATCTCCCAGCATTTGCAGGTTAGAAACAGAGGTTGTCGAGCAGAACGACTCGAGAGTGATCTAATGCATGAGTCAGACAATAGGATGAGGTGAAGGAGGATGAGTGGGAAGGCTATCCACATGACGCCCTACACACAGAGAGAAAGGGAGTGACAGAGAGAGCGAATGGGAGACAGAGGCAAATATGTATAGAGAGAGAAGGAGAGCACGAGAGAGAGGCACATAGGGAGAAAGAGAAAGAGTGAGGGGAGAGAGAGGGGGAGAAGGTGGGGACCAGGTGAGCTCAGGATGGCCGAGTTTGTGTTTCAGAGAAGCTATTTGGCTGGAGTGAACAGACCAGGGGTTGACCTTAATCTGTTTACTGAAAATCCCAGCGGAATCATTGTACATGTACACAAACAGTTCATTCCCAGGCTGAAAAGCTCTCCAAAACACACACGCACACACACACTATCCCAAACACAACTACCTCTTATGTGCAAAAACACAACTCCCACCCCCCCCTCCCCACACACACACCGTCAAGCCTGATCTCTCTCTGACTAGTCCAATCAGTGCTCGCTCCTCACTTCTCCTCTCAGCTCCCTCGATCTTTCTCACTCACGCTCGGCTCTCTCGCTCTCCTCCCCTCTCAGCTTTGCTTCTCCTCTGCTTTTCATCCCCGTCTCACTTCTCTCTCTCTCTCTCTCAGCTCATTTCCTCTCTGCTCCCTCTGGCTTGGTGTTCTCTGGCTCTCTCCTCAGTGCATAGGTCACTCAGCTCGACCGACAGCCCTCCACTGAGCCCTCATACAGTAGGTACCCCGTCCTGGAGTCCTTGTCTTTATGTGCTACCCCCCTCTCCCTCCCTCTGTCTCTCTCCCTCCATCCCCTCCTGTTGTAACACGTCCTGATGAAGTTCTGTGCTCCTGGGTCCGTCTCTCTTTCTCTCTCTCCTTCCTTCTCCATATGAGCTCAAGGACTTTATCTTCCTTCGTGATTTGCCCGTTCTTGTGAGACTGTAATCGGATTGTTTTTGCTTCTGCTGGGGTACATCCAGGATGAGCTGTTCTCCGATGCCTATAGTCATGAGAGCGGAACACAAAAAAACGAGGTGTTGTTTTTATTTAGACTCTCAACAGCTGCACCTGTGATGCAGTGTCGCCTGGGGCATTCTCGTGCCCCCGGCCTTGTCGTTCTTGGGACAGTGTTCTAGCTCTTTAATCTGTGTGTTTTTGACTCTGCTGTGTGTGTCCCAACATGCTCCCCATTCCCTCCCTGTGTCTCCCCTGTATCTCTCTCGGGGTGTCTGAACTCTTACAGAACCATTAGACAAGCTGTGGAATCGGAATGAATATTTTATTCTCTGAACCTCGCGGTTTTTGTACAAGGGAAACAAGTCTGGCTTTAGATCTTTCTGGATTTGGCTTGTAGTGTGCTCAATATCTCCCCTGCTACTGGTTAGAGTGTGTTAAGTTACTCTACTGTACATGCCAGCTGGCCGGAGCTGTGGGCTTCAGTCTCTACTGGTGCTTAGTGACATAACGGTTTTAGTATGTTTGAGAGAGAACAAGAGTTTTCAGTCAAGCTGTTCTTGCCTGGTCGTATACGGTCCATGCATGTGAATGTGGAAACTCATGCTATACAGGTATTCAAAGGTTTTTAATCTAGTAGCAGTTGGTGAGGTTGGGGATTTTACTAGCAAGGGTTATTTCCCGGTTTTCAGTTAATCTGCAGCACTGTCACTTGTAGCTAGTACTGCCTTCTCTCTTGACAACCTCTGAAGTACTACCTTGTTTCAGCGGATGTGCTGTATATGCAGAGAACTTGTCGCTGCGGTGATGCAGTTTTGTATTCAGTTTTACCACCAAAACAAACTGGGCTGTGACGGGCACTCCAGTTCCCCCTTCTTTTCCAGAACAGAAAGACTGAAAGTAGGATTTTCTCGCGGTGAGGTACTTTAAGGTTTACAACATGACTCACTACAGCAGTTTTAACACCCTGGCACAGTGACAGAGTACTCTACCGGTGCTGGTTATACCTGGCCTAGATGCTATTGTGTCACAATCTGTGCTGAATAGTAGTTCATACAGTTATTAAGCTGTGCTAGTTTTTGCGTGGTTGGCATGCTGCGTTCACCCCACCAGTTAATCACTTCATTTGTACCTGACAAGCTAAATCAAACATAGTTCAAGTTTTTTAAATATTGGAATAGTGTGTATGACCCAAATCTGGGTAGCTGGGCTTGAAATGCAGAGTAAGAGGATAAAAAAAAATATATATATATAATAATAATAATAAATAATAATAAAAAATATATATTGATTTCAGTCAGATGGCTGACTGTGTGTGTGTGTGCTGATCAACACAGCCACAGGGTGTGTATGATATCAAAACACGTATGGTCCCTGTCTTGACTCATCTGCTCTCTGCTGCTGGCCCAAGGGCGAGAAGTCATCCTCTCACACCCAGTCAGCCCTGCCCTGGTCACACTCTGCCTCCTCCTCATTACTCTGAGGGCTTGAACCTGCTTCCTCCTTCTACTGACTCCAGCTCTGACTCTGAGTGTTCTCCTTCTACTGACTCCAGCTCTGACTCTGAGAGTGTTCTCCTTCTACAGACTCCAGGTCTGACTCTGAGAGTGTTCTCCTTCTACAGACTCCAGCTCTGACTCTGAGTGTTCTCCTTCTACAGACTCCAGCTTTGACTCTGAGAGTGTTCTCCTTCTACAGACTCCAGCTCTGACTCTGAGATTGTTCTCCTTCCACAGACTCCAGCTCTGACTCTGAGAGTGTTTTCCTTCCAGGCTGCCTCAGTGCTGCCTCTCCAGCCTCCCTCACCATGCTGTCTCTGTGTATCTCTGTCTCTCCATGCTGCCTTTCCAGGCTGCCTCTCTGTACTGCCTCTGTCTTGATGCCTCAGTGCTGCCTCTCCATGCTAACCCTAAGAACTGCCTCTCATCTACCTCTCAGCACGGCCTCTCCATGCTGCCTCTGACTGCTGCCTCTGAGGCGCCAGGCTCATTACACAGTATTAATTACTGAGGCTAGTAACGCCTATCGCCACTGATGAATCTCAAGGCTTAATGCGACGCTTCTCGCTGTCTCGTTGACTAGATGTTCCGGTTGATCGTCTCCCTGGCTCTTCTGTTGTCTGCCCGCCTGCCGCTCCACCCTCCCTGCCGCTCCACCCTCCCTGCCCCTCCACCCTCCCTGCCCCTCCACCCTCCCTGCCCCTCCACCCTCCCTGCCGCTCCACCCTCCCTGCCGCTCCACCATCCCTGCCCCTCCACCCTCCCTGCCCCTCCACCCTCCCTGCCGCTCCACCCTCCCTGCCGCTCCACCCTCCCTGCCCCTCCACCCTCCCTGCCGCTCCACCATCCCTGCCCCTCCACCCTCCCTGCCGCTCCACCCTCCCTGCCCCTCCACCCTCCCTGCCGCTCCACCATCCCTGCCCCTCCACCCTCCCTGCCGCTCCACCCTCCCTGCCGCTCCACCATCCCTGCCCCTCCACCCTCCCTGCCCCTCCACCCTCCCTGCCCCTCCACCCTCCCTGCCCCTCCACCATCCCTGCCCCTCCACCCTCCCTGCCCCTCCACCCTCCCTGCCGCTCCTCCCTGCCCCTCCACCCTCCCTGCCGCTCCACCCTCCCTGCCCCTCCACCCTCCCTGCCGCTCCACCATCCCTGCCCCTCCACCCTCCCTGCCCCTCCACCCTCCCTGCCCCTCCACCCTCCCTGCCGCTCCACCCTCCCTGCCCCTCGTCCCCTCGTCCCTGCCTGAACCCCCGAGAGTCACAGCTGACTGTAGACCAATCAGAGGCTTCTTCTGCCTCGCTGGCCGTCTCTGTGCCTGGAAGGTTTTGTATGAGTGTCTGTGTATGTGTGTGGGTGTGTACGTGTGTGTCTGTGTGCGTGTGTGTGGGTGTGTACACGTGTGTGTGTGTGTGTGTGTGTGCGTGCGAATGAGACATGTTCCCTGGTGCTTGTGTAATGCGTCCCGGTGTGTGTCAGACAGACCATCTCCAGTGGGACAGCAGTTCTCTCTGGAGGGAGAGAGCTGGGGTCACCCCCATGCTGGGATCAGCTTACACTAAGCCAGCCATGCTGGGGTGGGGGCTGGGGCTGGGTTTGGGGCTGGGGGCTGGGGCTGGTATCTGCTTTCGTGATCATCCACAGTGAGCCTCCAACTCAGTAGGGGCCAGAAGATTTGTGGTTCCTCTGCTCTGCCCTCTTATCTCTGGCAGATGGAAATGAAAGCAGGAGCAAAATTGTGTGTGTTTGTGTGTCTGTGTGTGTGAGACAGAGTGGTAGAGTGTGTCCACCACTGATGGATTGTGCCTGTCTGAATGGAGACAAGGACCCAATGAGGCGTGGAGACGCAGGGCATCTGACTGATTATCCCAGAATGCACTTGTGCATTGACTCCAGGGCCGGCCATATGCCAAAGTCAAGGTCTATAGGGGGGAGTCATGGGGGAGGTAGTGGGTGAGGGTACTGTAAGTGATTTGTAGACTAGCTGTCAGTCAGGTGGCGTGAGGAGAGATGGAGAATGTACACAACCATAACAGGTGGACACAAATAAAAACACCGGTTATGGTCTCTGGAATGGAGATGTGAGTGACTGAGAGAGAGAAAGCCAAAGAGTTAATTGTATGACAGGGAAAGAGAGTTAGGAGAGAGAGAAAGCGAGAGAGAGAGAGAGAGAGAGAGAGAGAGAGAGAGAGAGAGAGAGAGAGAGAGAGAGAGAGAGAGAGAGAGAACGATTGGAGAGAGCGAGGGGAAGAGAGAGAAAGACAAAAGGAGAGAGAGGGAGAGAGAAAGAGGTAGAGAGAGAGAGTGAGGAAGAGAGAGAGCGAGCCTTGGTGATGAGGGGGTCTTGTGTTGTGTAAGAGGGAATCCAGCTGTGACAGCCAGTAAAGTGACCCAGAGGAACGAACCCAGCAGGAGTGTTCTGAGTTCTGTTCCCCTCGGTGCTCCTGTGCCCTCCGGAGCGCGCACACACACACTCTCTTTCACTCTCTCTCTCACTCAAACACACATACACAAAAACTCTCTCACGCACACAAATACAGCAGTTTATCTGAGGTCAACTTCCAGCAGGACTACCTTGGGATTGGTACATCATCCATCGTTTCCCGGTCCTTTAGTCTTGATTTAGTCCCTCACAGGGCGGTTTTCCCCCCTCGCAACAATCAGTATGACCCCTTATAACAGCCATTACTCTGATGATAGAGTAAATCTCCCTGGAAGCACATACTCTGCCCTACTGTACTGGCCAACAGCCAATAAAGCACCGCACTGGGAAATGATCTCACAATACCCCATAGTCTTGCTTGGAGATTAATAAGGTGTTGTCTTGTCATGTGTCCAGCTAACCTCTCTGCTCTTTTGTCTCATCTTCTCTCTCCTTCTCACCTATCTATTTTGTATCCTCTTTTCACTCCTCCCCTTCCTCTTCTTTCCTCTTCTCTCTCCTCTCCTCCATCCCCTCCACACCCCTCCTCTTTCCTCTTCTCCACTCCCTCCCCCCTTCCGTCACCCCTGCCTCTCCCTCCGCCCACCCCCTCTCTTCCCTCAAATTTCCCCTGTCCCATCTCCTCCTCCTCTCCTCTCCCCCCCCCCCCCCCCCCCCCCCCTCTTCAGCATTTCCCTGCAGTGAGCGGAGCCTTCATGGATTCCCCGTACAACGGCAACACGTCCCTGCAGACGTCCACCTCCAACCTGAACGCCAGCTTCTCGCGGCCCCCGGAGCCGGAGGACGACGGCAAGGTGTCCAGCGAGACCATCTGGCTGTGGGTGGCCGTCATCGCCACCATCGGCAACATAGTGGTGGTGGCCGTGGTCTGCGCCTGTGCCTTCTGATCGCCACACGCTCCCACTTTTACGTCCCGACCGGCCCCAGACCACTAGCACACAGCCTGGATCTCCTAACTCAAACCCCCCCCCCCCAGCCCCGCCCCTCCCCTCCCGCTGTCACCGCCACCCACCCCCAGGACACCAGCACAGAACCCAGTATCCACCCCTCCCCTGTCGCCTCCCAACCACTGCCGTTTAACACCCGCCAGCCTGCCGCTCTCCTCACCCGGCCCCGCAGCTACAGCAGATGACAGCTATAGCTTCGCACCCCTGCAGACAGATATCACACCTCGCTGTTCCCCAGACCATAGGCGGGCTGACACCCCTTTCGTTCCTAGCCTCCTTTCCTTCTTCCTCTCCTCCCCTCCTCTCCGCTCCAGCCTCCTCTGGTTAGCGTGGGAGGTCACGCCCCCCTCCGACTCTGCTGCCAACAAGGTCACTGTGATGGAGAGAGGGAGGAGAGGAAGGGAAACAAAGGGGAGACGGAGAGAGATGAGAAGGGGAGTACATGGGAGGAGAGAGTGAGCGCTAGAGCAATGGAGCGGGATGAGAAAGAGAGATGGAGGGATGGAGAGAGAACGAGAGGGCACTGGTAGAGGAGTGTCTCTAGTACTCACACAGCAGCAGTGGAGAAAGAGAGGGCACTGGTAGAGGAGTGTCTCTAGTACTCACACAGCAGCAGTGGAGAAAGAGAGGGCACTGGTAGAGGAGTGTCTCTAGTACTCACACAGCAGCAGTGGAGAAAGAGAGGGCACTGGTAGAGGAGTGTCTCTAGTACTCACACAGCAGCAGTGGAGAAAGAGAGGGCACTGGTAGAGGAGTGTCTCTAGTACTCACACAGCAGCAGTGGAGAAAGAGATGGCAAGTCCTTCAGTGGCGCGTCTTCCCAGAGTCTCATAGAGGATTGATAGCATTGCACTGCTCAGGACACCCTTATGAACATTCAAGATGATGTGGATGTCTGGGTGTGTAATGTAACAATAATGTATTCAATCAGCAGACATTTCAATCCAAAGGCGAGTGGAGTATAGTTTTAGAAGCTAGCGTAAGAGAGCGATATAGATGGCGAGGGAGAGAGGGATGTAGAAGGAGCAAAAGAGAGAGGGAGAGTGTGCGTGCCAGAGTGTGTTACGCAAGGGGACCTTATATAAACCTTGTCAATCTGCCTTCTGCCTTCCAATAGAGAGGTGACCAGGGTTGAGCCTAAAGGATCAGATAGCCTCGTGCTGTGTGAGCCTTCTGAGGGATCTTCTCCAACATATGATCTGCCCTCTGCTGCACGCCATACTGCCCCTCCACAGGGCTGTGTGTGTGTGTGTTTGTGTCTTTGTTGATGGATGCTGGGAGTGGATTTAGTATCAATCTTGCTTAAAAGTGTGATTAAGCCATGTGTGGGTGTGGGTGTGTGTGTGTGTGTGTGTGGGGGGGGGGGGCTAGTGAACTAACTGGGCTATAAACCTGTCAAACTACAAAGGACTGTAATGAGACTTAATGCTTCCTGCTCTCTCTACCCCTCTCTCTCGCTCTGTCTGTCCCTCTCTCTGTCTGTCCCTCTCTCTCCCTCCCTCCCCGTCTCTCGCTCTCTCTCTTCCCCTAGCTTCTGTAGTTCTCCTTCCCTCTCTCCATCTCCTCCGGGCCCTGTCTCCGCGATCATGACAAATCGTATCACTGCTCTTCATTGCTTTGAACAAAGATCCTCCTTCCAAGCATCTTCCTTCAGAGCGTGACTTCCTCTTTTAATCTGGACTTGTGGAGTGGTGGGGGGGGGTGATGTGGGAGGGGGGGGGGGGCGGCTAGGGTAAAACGTCAGCTGGCGGGAAGAGAGGAGAAGGAAGGGAGGGCAGAGAGCGGAGGGCGGGGGGGGTCATGTCATCAGTGTGAAATTCTTATTTTCAATGAAGCCAGTGAAGTGGAATAAGAGGTTTTCAGGATGTAAGAATGAGGATCTGGGGCCTGTGGAAAGCAGAGTAATTAAGAGTGGAGAGACAGCGAGAAAGAGGGAGAACATAAAAGAGAGAGAGAGCGAGAGGGAGAGATCCATGCGGGTAGCCTTCAGTGAGGGTTCAACAGAAGTCTATTCTCTGTGTCCTTGGAGAGGTGAGGCTCTGCTCTGCAGGGAGATCTCCTGCCAGTACCGATCCCACCCAGAGCTAGTCCACATCGCACAATGACTCCTGCAGCTCTACCAGGCACATCTACACATTAGAATAAGAGTCTAGAAGTCTCTCCGCTCCACTCACAACACAGGATATTTTTCAGAGCAAATCCACTTAAACCAGAGAGTGAATCGAAGTTATAAAAGTTAGATAAGACATTGAGAGTCTGATGTATTTTTTATATCTAATGTCTTACGTTACTTGACTATCACTGGTGTATATGAGTTATTATCCTTGAATCTAAGCAGACATTCTCAGTCTTTAGCCCAGAACGGTCCTAAAGTTATCTACCCCCTTGCCAGAAACCCTACTTGTCCTCGCTTGACGTGGCCCACATCACATCCTGTTTATCTGTCTATCTCATGCTACCACTTCGTTTGCCAGTTTCAGGACTCGTAACACCCTCTTCTAAGTATGTTGCCCCCGGACAGGAAGCCCTACTCCCAGGTCCCACTCTCCTGCCCCACCCTGGCCCCATAACCACCACTCAGAACCAAGACCTCTGACCCCCACAGGCCTGTCCATCCCCCAGGCCTGTCTCCACCCCCAGGCCTGTCTCCACCCACAGGCCTGTCCATCTACCAGGCCTGTCTCCACCCCCAGGCCTGTCTCCACCCACAGGCCTGTCTCCACCCCCAGGCCTGTCTCCACCCACAGGCCTGTCTCCACCCCCAGGCCTGTCTCCACCCACAGGCCTGTCTCCACCCCCAGGCCTGTCTCCACCCACAGGCCTGTCTCCACCCCCAGGCCTGTCTCCACCCCCAGGCCTGTCTCCACCCACAGGCCTGTCTCCACCCACAGGCCTGTCTCCACCCCCAGGCCTGTCTCCACCCCCAGGCCTGTCTCCACCCCCAGGCCTGTCTCCACCCCTAGGCCTGCCCAGGGCTGTGTGCTGTGATCTGGGCTTGGTTGAGGCACAGGTGCCCACCGTCCACCACTCAGATTATGTGCCTGAACTCTGGGGACGCTCCCACCTACCGCCCTCTCACGGAGCCCCCTCCCTGAGTGTCTCCGCTGGTCTCCTGGCTTCCACTGGCTGGACCTTCCGATGCTCCTGCGATTCGACAGGCCCTCGCTGGGCCCATGACTCTTTCTGTAGCTGAGACTAACCCTAATGTTAGCCTAATCCTAGCATATGCTAATCTAGAGAGGGGAGGTTTCTCCCATGTTAGTTTGAGCTAGACTAGCATCTCCTGGCTACTACTGCCCCTCAGATCCTTCACTGAACTGCTGACAGCTGGCTTAACTTCAAGGCAAGATTGTACTCTCTGGCCTGCATGGAACCAGCCAGCCAAGCCATTAAAGCACTGATGAAGATGCGTATTGAACCAAGGAAATACATTGGAAACAAACCCCTTTGCCCTTCAGGTAAGAGCAACCTTAGTAGTTTTATTTTTCCCTGACCTGTGATTGTGCCTTCTGTAGAGAGCATATCTACACCTCAAGGTCTCTCCTGATGTTTGAACCCAGGGGAAGCCTATTACATGTATCGTGGTATCTCTGTTAAGGCTTTCATAGTCAATATACAGAACCTTTGTAACATTGTGTATCTCATTATTTTCTAAAATTCCCATTTTTTTTATAATATAACTGTATAATATTTAACAGACACAGTACATACATGTTGTTTATATTATATATTCAGAGCTGCCAACTCTCACGATTTCGCCGTGTGACACACGCATTTGAACCATTTCTCACGCTCTCACGCCACACATTGTATATCTCACGCTGAAAAGGCAACGCCAAACAATTAGCCAAGCTAACGTTGTAAACAGTAACGGACGAGGCGCAGGTTAACTGAGTGAAGCATCATTGACGCGCAAACAGCTGTGTAAAGTCGCCTGGGAGGGGGGGGGGGGGGGGTTGCTACCAAATCTCACCCTGATAGCCCTGATATTGGTTAATGTGAAGCACTGTGGTGAAATGTATTTGGGTTACTCAGAGTAGAGGATGTCTTTTAGGGCTCAGTTAGTGAAGCTTCAGTAATGTCTCATTATATGCCGTCGTCTTGCAGTACAACACTCACAGAATGCCAGGTCAACTGTCAGAGCCACAGCATTGTTTGTCCACCAACACCATGGAAAACACACTAATTAGTATAATACCGTACTGGTAATAACTCACAGCCTAACTTAACTTAAATGCTGAGGATTTGCAAATGTGAGGTCCTGACAGTCAAACCCAGGGCCAGACCAGAGAGAAGGAAGCCTCGGAACCCCTGACCCCTTATCCCTGATCCCTTCTCCTTTTGCCTGTCTGTCTGTCTGTGTTTGTGTCTCCACAGCCTGGTTCCTCCAGCTGGCCCCGGAAGGACTCGTGACAGCTGACTGCAGATCACCCCAGCCAGCTGTCACCCACAGGGGAAGGATGGATGGAGGGATGGATGGGAACCGCAAATGCATAATCCATCCAATGTGTTGTTTGGATGGATGAATGGATTGATGGATGGTTAGATGAATGTTATTGACTGATGTAAAGAATGGAGGAAGCGATAAATGCATGATGATAGATGATGATAGTGCTGGAGATGTGAATCCTCGAAGAACTCAACTCTAGCTGGTGTAAAGGGAAGAGGGAGGAATGGACGAAGGAGGCTGGAGAGGTTGGTGAACAGAGAGATGGACGGAACCCTGCACATTGGATGGAGGGATGAGAAGGAGTCAAAGTAGACATTTCTTTTATGACTTTGGCGTACAGGAACCGTACTGGGTTTCATGGTGTATGAGGAACCAGCAACACTATCTCGAGATCCTTGGGAGAAGGTCTCTACAGTGTTAAACCAGCCAAACACAACATCCCCAGATGACTCAAACTGGACCACTGATACACAGATTCAAATACATGAACTCACAGCTCTGATATTAGACTCTGAAGCCATGGAAACATGGCATCCATAACACAGCTGTGGTTGCTGCTTCTCTCCTGCAGGGGGCGACATGACTGCAAGAAAAGGCAGGCCTGCAAGGTGTAAACAGGAGTTCACACACCAAAGCATTGTTCATTATGATTATGTAACATTCACCCGGTCACCTCACTGCAAGAGTAGTGCAAAGCCAACAGGTGTTTACTTTGAGGGGGTTACCATAACCCTAATCTGCATCTTTAAACATGGTCAGATTTTGTTCTTGTTTTTAGTCAAGCCATGAGCTTAGGTCAGTGTAGTTATGATCATTGGGGTTGTGGATCGAATGGAGGATCGGCCCTCAAGGGGAACATTTTGACTACGAGATTAGGGTTGTGTATCGTTTATGTCCCAGGCTAGATGTACCAAAACAAACTCCACACACAAACACCCACACACACACACCCACACATACACACTGAGGGGCATGCAACAGGCCTACATTGACCATTGAAGAATTGCTATGCAATGAAAGGTGTTGGGGATAAATATCTCTGATTTAATGACATGATGTTGAATGAGAGACAGGTTGACCATGTGAGCATGAGAGGAAGTCGGTTAACACATTTGAGACACATGCTCTGCATTTCAGACCAATGCATACACAAGGCTTTGGGAAAACCCTTCTAACAGTACAGCTGGAGAGACTGATGGTATGATATAATGACTTTGTTTATACCACGGTTTTCTTCTTATCGCCTGTTTGCATGGTTCTTATTTATTCAATCTCTTCATTTGTATATTTTGCTTAGCCAAAGACACTGCAAGCTGTTTATCTGAGTGGCACTGATACTTAGCTCTATGTTGTCAGTTGTGGTTTAGCCATGATGACACTGAAGATTTTATCAAGTTTAGCCCATCCTTCTCCTGATATTCTTTCGGCATTTTAACATACTTTTGTACATGATTATTAAAAAAGTTACACTAACATAGGAGAAATATTTTTGTGTAGCATAACTTTGTATTAACCATGTACATTGTTTTCCAAGTTTTAAGAGGTTTAAGGTTGAAATAATTTAGTTTCTACACAAAACAAATATCTTTTTACAAGAGTAATTTGAAGTCCATGTATGTTTAATGTATTGTATAATGGTTATTGTTCATGACATAGTATATGACATTTATTAAAGTGATCAGAATGTTTAAGACTGAGTCTGTCTGGTTCTGTGGGAATGTGAACGGGTGTACCCACATGGGCCTCCATCCACCTTGGCTTTTGATTCTGTCCTTTCAAAAAAGATGAATTCTGCAGGCAGAGGCCATTAATCCCACATGCTTCACTGCAGACAGAGAATGCCTTATCATCACCCAATGTAAAGGTTTATCCTCTTCAGAAGTGGAGTTCATAAGTCACGCTTTGAGAAGTGGAGAGGGATTTCTCTCTTCAGACACTCTCATTTCCACTGAGGTAATTAGCTATGCCAGTGGACTCCTAGATTAGCTGTGATAAGTACTTAATGATACCCCTTCATCTCTCTCACGATTAGAACAGTCTCTCTGTTCCTCCGTCTCTTACTTTCCCTCTCTAGGCCTCTCTCTTTCTCTGTCACTCTCTCTCTCTCTCTCTCTCTGGGGTGAAGTAAATGCTCCGATCTGATTTTGAAGAAAAGGATCTGACGTCTCCTAGCCTCAACCCTTTTCAGAGTGTCTGGACAAAAAAGGCTCTGATCAAATCTCTGTTCACCAACAGTTCATTCCTCTCTTACACGTAGCAAACACCATCAGTACATATTGGTTTTGATAGTCCATTTCAATGTGCCAAACAAGAGATCAACTTCTCCACTTCTGGCCAGCTCCAGAGAGGATTCCAAATGTTCCATCACAGACCATTCCGACATCCCAAGCTCTCTCTAACACTCCACTGTGGAAGTCTTCTGTCCTTTCGAATGGTTTTGGCCAGGCCACGGCCACAGCCTGTGTCTTCATTCTGTCTCAGACTGAAGGGTTTAAGAGATCTGGCTTCACCGAGGTGCAACAGCGATTCCCAGAAGGCCCACTCACTCTGACTCACTGTCAGTCTTACTTACTCCAGTCTCCTCCTCCTCCTTTATCACTAACCATGCAGTGAGTCACTGTCAGTCTTACTGACTCCAGTCTCCTCCTCCTTTATCACTAACCATGCAGTGAGTCACTGTCAGTCTTACTGACTCCAGTCTCCTCCTCCTTCCTCACTAACCATGCAGTGAGATACCTCTATATGGGACACAGACACCCAAGCGTGAGGAGAATCTAGGCAAATATGTTGGCTTTGACTTTCCCTCCAAGCTGCTGTTGGTTTTCTTAGTAACACACGCAGAAAAAGAACCTTCCGTTCTGTACAGAGAGTTGTCTGGTAGGATTGTCAGTACATTTCACAACACAGTTTTTGGTAGGTGTTTTTGGACAGCGGTGCTGATGTTATTGGAGCCCTAGAGGGAAAAAAACATCACCGTTATCTCCTGTTCTATCGTCAGGGTCACGTCTGAGTTCAGGTCAGTCTGAACCTCACATATCTCTATGCATGTGTGTGTGTGTGTGTGTGTGTGTGTGTGTGTGTGTGTGTGTGTGTGAGAGAGAGAGAGAGAGAGAGAGAGAGAGAGAGAGAGAGAGAGAGAGAGAGAGAGAGAGAGAGAGAGAGAGAGAGAGAGAGAGTAATGTTCTAATGGTAATAAGTTCTTTGGAATTGCTCCTGAACTCTGTGTATGTGAATACACTCCCGCGTGGGAGGTCGTGTATGGACAGATTTGAGTAGACCCACCTGTTGTTCGAAGAGATAAGAAAAAGCAAAGGAGGACAGCATTGGAACAGCATCCAGACATTCAGGAGTTCCCAGCCAGCCTTATGGTGTGTCTGTGTATTTATGTGTTTGTCTTTGTGTACAAAGGAATGGAGAGGCAATGAAAGACAGACGGCAGTATTTTGTTTCTACCCTGTGGAACACAAGACACACGGACATCCCCCCTCGCCAGACACACACACACACCATCCGTCAAAACCACAGGCTAAACAGGGCTGGCTCACTCTTACAGTAACTCTTAGTGTGACTAATCACCTGATTGTGATTTTCTCGGATTTACACGTTTCTAGCTTAATTCTTCTGAAATTCAAGTTTTGCCACAATGGGATTAGACTCTAAAGTGACTGTGGCTTCTATCGAGTACCTTACTGTAAACTATCTAGCACACAGTGACATAGATTCCTATAGGAGTCTTAGAGGGAGTGGTGCATCCATTTCTCTAAAGTTCCAGCACACGTTCTGGCCCATCTGACCACACACACACAGTCTGGGGCAGGAGTAGGAGGTGAGGGGGAGAGACGGGGAATGTGGAGGCGTGGGGAGGGGGAGGGGAGCTCCCTCTAACAGGGTGATATAGACAAACCACCATGTGAAGGAATGCATGTGCCTGTGAGTGTTGGAGAGAGAGAGAGAAATAGAGAGAGATTGAGAGAGAGAGAGAAAAAGAGAGAGAGAGAGAGACGCCGGGAAAGAGAGAGTTTGGGAGAGAGTGAGAGAGATTGAAAAAGAGAGAGGGAGAAAGAGAGAGGGAACATTAGGGGAGGGAGCAGAGACGGAATAGGATATGAGTGCAGGCTGCAGCGTGGCCAGAGGAGCTGTATGAAAGACTTTAGTGCACTTTCTATCTCACTTCTATCCCTCTCTCTCTTTATTGGCCTCCCTCTCTCTCTCTCTCTCTCTCTCTCTTTCTCTCTCTATACTTCTCTATCATAACTCTGTCTCCTCCCTCTCTCCTCTCTCTCTTCCTCTCTCACTTTCTCTTCTCTGTCTGTCCTTCCTCCCTCTCTCTCTCTCTTTCTCCACCTCTCTATCCCTCTCGGTCTCTCTCCCTTTCTCCTCTCTCTGAAGTACGCATGGTTTATGTCCCAGCGTGCCACCAACCATATGTCCTGAGCACACAAAGAGACTCCCTGACAGTCAGACAGAGGAGGAGCAGCAGGAGCTGAACCCTTAGGACCTGCATCGTGGGAAAGCAGGAGTAACAAGAGGAGCAGCAGGAAGAGGCGCAAAAGAAGGAGCAAGAGGCCGGAGGAGGAGGTGCAGGAGGAGGAAGGAGAAAGAGAAAGGCGAAGGAGGAAGGAGCGCGATCAGGAAGGAAGAGGAGGAGGAACGAGAGGAGCGGTCGGAAGGAGCAGAACCTGGATCAGTCCCACCTCTGACCCCCAGAGGGGCTCGCTCCGTCCCACCACCAGGTGGCGCTGTAGGGGAGGACCACCATGCCAGTGACCCGGGGCAGGGGGGATCTGGGCGGGCGTCTGCTGCTACCTGGCCTGGTCCTCTTGGTGCTTCTTCTGGCCCACCAGGGGCTCTCCCACCCCCAGTGTCTGGACTACAAGCCCCCCTTCCAGCCACGCGAGCCCCTGGTCTTCTGCAAGGCCTACGCCAAGTTTGGATGCTGCGATTTGGAGAAGGATGAAGAGATCTCCCAGAGGTTCTACCAGATTATGGACAACTTTGATTACGCAGGCTACGTTAGCTGTGGGAAGTACATACGCAGCATCCTCTGCCAGGTAGAGTACTGTTGGATCAGTCTATCACCTGGACTTGTATCAGACATCACACCCCAAACTGTCTGATTATTATAACAATATGTTAATTTAGGAAGTGATTTTACCCATAGCTAATCATAGATGGGGACTTGAACACAGGGACTGTCTACGTGTCCAACATGTAGACAGTAACATTGGCTATTAACCAAGCAACACTCAGGCATGGAAATATTTGTGAGATTTTGTTGGAGAGATTTGCTGCTGGCCAAGTCATAGGGATGACAGTCCCAAGAGAGTGACAGGGAGGGAAGGAGAGATTGAGGGAGGGAAAGGGAGAGAAGCAGGGAGGGAGGGTTGGAAGGAGGAAGAGAGAGACTGAGAGAGTGAGCAGAGAAAGGGGAGGATCTGGTGAAGTGAGAGGGAGGACTGTGGGTTGTGGTCTCCAACCTCTCTCCCAGGTTCTCCCCTCCTGGTCCAGCTGAGCAGGAGGCTGGGGATCCAGCGCTGAGCATCAGGGAGACCCCGAGAGACTGGCCCCCACCCATGCCCCAGGCCACTTAGCCTGGGTAAACCCTGCTGAATGGACTCCTGTGTTGGGTCAGTTATCAGAGATACAGGAGGCTGCTTGTTATCTGTCAGAGGGTCCACCGACCAGCCAAACACTCACTTCCTACCTGACCACCACACAGGATATATCAGTTTACTACTGGAGGGTGAGAGAGGGAGAGGGGGGGGGGAGATAGTGAGAGAAAGACAGAGAGAGAGAGCGAAAGAGAGGGAGAAAGTGGGGAGAGAAAGAGAGAGATAAAGGGGGAGAGACTGGGGAGAGAAATAAATATAAAGAGAGCGATATTAACAGAGAGAGAGAGAGAGAGAGGGGGGGGGGAGTGAAAGGGAGAGGGAGAGAGAAAGTGAGGGGTGGGGGTAGTGGTGGAGTTGAAGGGTTGAGTTGAAGAGTTGAGTGTGGATATAAACAGTGAAGTGAGCCACACTCTAGCTTGACCCTGAGACTTAGCGCTGCGGAAGGCTGCTGCAGTGAGTCTGGAAACGTGGAGCTGAGAGGGGCTGTGCTGAGATGTGGCAGACGTGCGCTCTGAACGTGCACTGCTGACGTGCACTCCATACGTGCACTCTCGTGGACGTAGCAGAGAGGTTTCTTTGAGGGTATGTCTGTGGACTTCAGTAACCCATGATGCAAACCAAGACCTGCACACAGCCCTAACCCCTGGCTGTCCTACTCACCTGTGTGTCTCAGCTCATATCTGTGTGTGTGTGAGGGGGGTGTGTGTGTGTGTGTGTGGGGGGGGGGTGCGTGGATGCCTGTGTGTGTGTTTGTGTGTGTGCACGTCTGTCTGTGTGTGTGTGCGCGCGTGCGTGCGTGTGTGCACGTCTGTCTGTGTGTGTGTGTGTGTGTGTGTGTGTGCACGTCTGTCTGTGTGTGTGTGTGTGTGTGCGTGCGTGGGTGTGGTGCCGCCTCAAGTCTGTTTCCTCGTAAAACGCTGCCTTTTGAAACACCTCACATCTGGCTGCCATCTCTCTGAGGAGAAGCCACGTGGAACAGGGGCAGTCCTGACTAATCACAGCAGCTCTCTCACACAGACTGACTACAGTCTGACTAATCACAGCAGCTCTCTCACACAGACTGACTACAGTCTGACTAATCACAGCAGCTCTCTCACACAGACTGACTACAGTCTGACTAATCACAGCAGCTCTCTCACACAGACTGACTACAGTCTGACTAATCACAGCAGCTCTCTCACACTGACTGACAACAGTCTGACTAATCACAGCAGCTCTCTCACACAGACTGACTACAGTCTGACTAATCACAGCAGCTCTCTCACACAGACCTGACTGCAGTCTGATTTATCACGACAGCTCTCTCACACAGACTGACTACAGTCTGACCAATCACAACAGCTCTCTCACACAGACTGACTACAGTCTGACCTATCACAGCAGCTCTCTCACACAGACTGACTACAGTCTGACCAATCACAGCAGTTCTCTCACAGAGATTGACTACAGTCTGACTGGGGAGCCCACAAAAGCTACTGTATATCTAGCTGTGCACTACTGTAGGAATAGCAGGATTAGGAGGTACTAGATGCTGTGTGTGAGTATTTTCTGCCAGGGCAGGACTGTTTCACCAATCAGGTCTGGTGTCAGGACTGTTTCACCAATGAAAGGTTATATAAGGTTTGTTCTTTTCTTTCTTTTCTTTCAACCCAAGTTCAACCAAATAACTTTTTGGATCCTTTTCTAATCATGGCATGTGCCATATTTGGCCAAACCCATGGCAAAACTGGGAGCTAGAGTTGTTGCATCATAACACACTATCTGGCAAGGATGTGGGCGTCCCAGAAGCCCTGGCTGTCATAGGGAATGAGTTGAGATGGGGCCGCTGTAGAGCAATGAGGTGTGGGTGTATGTGGGTAGAGGAGAGACAGTGGACTCCACCACTCCACCAGGGCTAGCTACAAAGCCCTGGAGTTTCAACAGAGTTAGGAAAAGAGACATCTTTTTTTTTCTTCTTTTTTTTTCATGTATCATGCTCTGATACATTATCTTTTTGTGAAGATCCATGCATTTTGTCAGGTTCTTTTAGTACGCAATGGAGCCCAATATAACTCAACAGTCAACGTGAAACCTTTAGAACTCAGTGGAACCTTTCCAGAACAAAGCAGCCATTGTATGATGTCTATATTCACATGACCTGAGCCAAGGAAGTGAAGAGACCAGGATGACTGGATTTGGTTGTCATGGACTTGAAAGGAGAGGATGGCTCCCTGGTAGGATGTACCAGTTTAGATCAGGAGTACAAAACAAATGCACCCCTCATCAGGAGCCAACTGCAGTTATTTTGGGATTTGAACGAACAAATGATTGGTTTTACTTCAGGTGGCCTGCACCCTCATCCTGTGGCCATTAGCAGGTTTGGGACACAGATAAGAGGTTTATTTATTCTGCTCAGTGTCATGCAGTGTTTGTTTATTTATTGGGCAGTAAATCAAATTAGATATTTACTTCAACCTGCCAAACACAGGGTGTTAGTAGGGCCCTTCCTGATTGACTTCTCAACTTATTCCCTCACTTCCCTTCCTCACAGCTGTGTTTACAATCACTTACAATGGTTATCTTAACTAGCTCCACGTAGACTTTGCCCATTCATCGTTCAGAGTACACCATTCCTATTGACGTCATCGGTAGCGCTGGGATTACGTAATCCACCCAATAATTATGGTGAGCACCAGATTCCGGCATTGGACCAACCACCACACTGTGTTGGTGATGTTGGGGTCCTTGATACTAGTCTCCTTTCCAGAGCCGAGTCTGACACCACCAAGGACGAAGCCTTAGTGAATGTCACCGTCTTTCTTTGATTCCAGCTCGGACTGGTGAACAACAGACACATGACTGGAGACAGCATGGTGCCAGTCAAGATGGCGGTGGCTGCTTCCTGCAGGCCTGCAGCAGTGGTCTACCAGCACCATGTTGGGCGTGGCGACTGTGGCTTTGACTCCAGAAGAAGCTGGACGTCTCGAGACCTGTATTTAGACCGTCTGCTGTATATAGACCGGACTGACGGCCATCATCATCTACTTAGAGCAGAGAGGAGAGGACTTGCTGGAGGCTCGTTTTCTCAAACTCAGAGTGAGCTCACTCAAAGAATAAAAACCTGTCCAAGATGGTGACCAACAAAGTCTTTTTGAAGACACATAGACGATTTTCTACACAGATTTCTCACCATGAAATTCCGTGTTCCAGTTTACAGTCCAAAATGTTCAACATTAGTCCAAGATGGCCTTTAATAACAAATATCAATAGATGTGATAAATACGAAAGTTGTTTTAGATACATTTCTTACCGTGAATCCCCTTTTCTTGCCTACCCTGCGCTCTACCCCCGCCCCTTCCTGTTCTGCTAGGAGTGTTCTCCGTACTCCGCCCACCTGTTCGACGCGGAGGACGCCAACACGCCCATGCGGGTTCTTCCGGGCCTGTGTGGCGACTACTGCTCCGACTACTGGCACCAGTGCCGCTACACGCTCAGCCTCCTGACCGACAGCTTCAACGCCAGCGCCCTGGCCGCCATGGAGGAGGACAGGACCCGCTTCTGCTCCTTCCTGGAGCTGCGCGACCGCGAATACTGCTACCCCAACGTGCTGACCAACACCCAGCTCAACGCCAACCTGGGCGCGGTGCGCGAGGACCCCGAGGGCTGCCTGGAGCTGTGCCTGCAGGAAGTGGCCAACGGGCTGAGGAACCCCGTCGCCATGGTGCACGCGGACGATGGCACCCACCGGTTCTTCGTGGCGGAGCAGCTGGGCTACGTGTGGACGTACCTGGCCAACGGGTCGCGGGTCGACCGGCCGTTCTTGAACCTGACACGGGCGGTGCTGACGTCGCCGTGGGCGGGGGACGAGCGGGGGTTCCTGTGCCTGGCACTGCATCCTCGCTTCACTGCCGTGGGGAAGGTGTACGTGTACTACTCGGTCTCCGTGAAGAAGGAGGAGAGGATCCGCATCAGCGAGTTCACCCTGCACCCCGACGACATGAACCAGCTGGACCACTCCTCCGAGAGGTCAGGTCACCGGCACGAGTCTCAGAGGTCACACGCGTCGCGAGTCCTGGGTGTTAGGGTTTAAACACAATGAAGTATGAAATTAAATTAAACACATAGGGGCACTTTATAAACATCTAAAAATGTGTGTCACTTACACAATATTCAAACTGTGATGTCACAGTAGCGGAATATACACACACCTGTAGTATATGGGTCATGGGGAGATCATGGGGACAACATGTTTACAGTTTAAAGGACATCCTGGCCAAAGGCTGGGATTTACTTCTTAATACTGTCAGATATAGACACATGCTCATGTAAACATCTCACATCAGTTGTTGTTAATGAGCCATGCAATGCTGAGTCACTGTCAGTGAGGGACAAACTGCTGAGTCAACGGTTGTGTTTCTCTGCAGGACCATTTTGGAGGTGGTGGAACCAGCGTCCAATCACAACGGAGGACAGCTACTCTTCGGCCATGACGGTTACCTCTACATCTTCATAGGGGACGGGGGGAGGGCTGGAGACCCCTTCGGCAAGTTTGGAAACTCCCAGAACAAGTAGGTGACCGCTTCAACAGTAGGTAACCGCTGAAATGTATTCAAAGGGATGGTGCTTATTTACATTACTCCCAGTGAACCATCCCATGAACACTTATTTTAACACTTCCCCAAACCTCCCTCTTGGGAAGATAGATAGTATTGTGTGTTATCATTCTAAAACTTTCAAAATCCTTCGATCAAACTTGAAAGAGGAGTTTGTATGAAGAAAGATTCCAACCACTCTAATATTAGCATTCCAGAGTCCACAAATTCCTACAGTTGAATCAGAGAGCAAGGAGAGGGGAGAGAGATAGCATACTACTATGCTGGCCCATAGGTGGCCCCCATATCAAACCCATAATACAGCAACAACATTAAAAATCCAATTCTGAGTGTGTCAGGAAGCATCAACAGTTCAGGTTTAATGAGATGGAAAGACCTTCTCACAACACGCCCCATCAAACAAATTTTGTAGCGTGACATGCATGTTTACGCCAGGAGTGGCTCCATGGCCTCTAAACAGGCTGGGGAGTCTGGAGGGCACTCTTCGACTCCCCCTGTGTTTGTAAACACTCTGACTCACCTCCCTCAAACTCTGACCTTCACTTGTTCCAGCAGGACTAACAGCGAGTTGAGAAGTCTACTGATTGTGACTGTGGGCTGAATTGTTGTGGTTGTGTTTGCCACATTCTATACATTTACCAGATGCATTTATCCATAGCGACCTACACACGGTGCATGTAGAAAGGACAGCAGAAAAGCAGGCTCAGAAGGATTGGAAGTGCAGAAGTTACCTCGACCCTCGGTTGTAACTGAGAAGGTACAGGTGTTCATGCTGTAGGGCCCATGAATGACCTCAGCTAGGTGTGGGTGTGAGGGCGTGTGTGCGTGTGCATGTGAGTGTGTGTGTGTGTGTGTGTGTGGCGATAAAGATGAAACAGCCCCTCAGTGTCAGCATTGGATAGTCAGCTGAATGTGTGTACGTGTGCTTGTGTGTGTGTGTGTGTCTGTGTGTTTGTGGCGATGGAGATGCAGCAGTCTCTCCCAGTGTTAGCCTTGGCACAAAAGGAGCCCCAGCCTTACCCTGGCAGCCCAGAGCATGGTGTGCAGTGCCTGGCCCCTCCACACTGGCATGGGGCCCTGCAGGAACAGCTCTGGTCAAAATATTTTGGATGAAAATCACCTGTAGTGCACTTTGACTGTCAATATTGTGGAACTTGTTTTTTGTGTTAACAGAGAACAAAACACCTTTTTTGTAGCTGAAAGAGTCACAATAACGTATACAAATTGTTTCTTGGACCTGTGTATTTTATTTGAGATTATTCTTATAAATTGGGCAGTGAAAAGAAGGTTGTAGTTCTGAAGGACAAGAGTCGAGAGAGCGGCCCAGTGGACCGCACTGCTCACCACCTCCCAAACCCACCGGCCAGTCTGCTGGGCTGGGCCCAAAGAGTCACGACTCGGGTATTTCAGGAGTCAATATTTATGGAGAAATGTCTCCACCCGCATCATGGTCGCTACTCTCCTACCATGTGACACCAATGGCCGACTGTTTTTCAAAACACACCAGAGCACAGCGAGTAGACACAGCTTTGACAGGCCGTGTTCAGATTCAGGTCTCCTGAATGAAACTGGACCTTCTCAGCCTGCTTAGCTATAACCAAGATCTTCGTAACATTGACTGACAGCAGAACAAGTCCATTCTGACATCCCATGGGTTCACTCCTAAACAGTCCTGCTGGATGATAGCGTTCCCAAACACACCACATGCCCAGGCTCATGATTCATATGCTCCTTACAGACTTAATGACAAACCTTCTTACGGTAAATTAATTCCAGGTACCAGGTCCATATATCTCCAGGGCATGCTCGATGAATCGCCAGCTTGTACTGGTCTGGTCTGGTCTCCTCATTCATTTCCACAGCCAGGATTCTGCATTCAGCTCATTAGAGGCCCCATGACAGCCACGGGTCTAGAGCTTTCTATAGGTAGATCACACAAGCAAAACACTGTATATGAGATTTGTACCTGAGAGGTGTTGACAGGTAACAGGCTCGTTCTTAACGTGGATGTCTGCTGTCTGTGACCTCAGAGGAGAAGAGTTTGTTGACACCCTGGGGAAGGTGTAGGGGACAGGGAGAGAGAGGGAGCAGCAGGGCGAGGCTGCCAGAGAAGCCAGGGATGTGAAGGTCCCACCTCCAGCCAAGTCTAATATTTACTCTAGGCACTGTGGCCCAAGACACATAGTTGTGTTTGTAGGAGAGATGGAGAGAAAAAAGGAGGGAGAGAGGAAGGGAGGGAGGAGGGTAGGAAGGTGAGAGAGTGTAGGAGGAGTCATGTATTCACATGTGTAGGAGTAAAGAAAAGAGAGGGATGGAAAAGTAAAAGAAGTGAGGCGGGATGGTTTGTGTTGACTGAGATCAAACGCCCCCCCCTCACCCACTTCCACCCCATACCCCCACCCCTGCCTCCAGCCCCTAACCCTACCCTTTGCCTCCACCCCCCACCTCCACCCCTTCCCCAAATCCCTACCCCCCCCCCCCCCCCCTCCACCCCCTCTCCTCCCCCAGGTCCACCCACCTTGGGAAGGCGCTGCGCATCGACGTGGACAACAACGACGACGGCGCCCCCTACAGCATCCCGTCAGACAACCCCTTCGTCGGCGAGCGGGGCGCCCTGCCAGAGATCTACGCTTACGGCGTGAGGAACATGTGGCGCTGCTCCTTCGACCGCGGCGATCCGGTGAGCGGTACCGGGCGGAGCCGGCTGTTCTGCGGGGACGTGGGGCAGAACAAGTTTGAGGAGGTGGACCTGGTTGTGAAGGGGGGTAACTACGGCTGGAGAGCCAAGGAGGGTTTCTCGTGCTACGACCACAAACTCTGCCGAAACTCCTCCCTGGGTGAGCATGGAGATAACTCTGGGAACACAACAGAGACAACCTTGATGTTTAATTTACTGAGAACACCCAAAACCTTTTTTGTTTTTATTTTGTTGTTTTATGGCTTTTGCTACTCTGACTTGTAAAGTACTTTGGTCAACGGTTGTTGTCTTTAAAAGTGCTCTATAAATAAACTTGACTTGACTATGCTTGGCAAAATGGAGGACCTTCAGTATTGGGGTTAAGCTGTGGAGAAAGGGTCTCTAACTGTGGTTCTGGAGAGCTGCCTTCCTGCAATGTTTTTGCTCCAGTTGTAACTAACCTGATTGACTAACTGCTATTAAGTTAGCCCCTTGAATCCAAAAGGTAAAATGCATCAATTAATTCAATGTCAAAAAGTAAATGTTACAAAACTTGTGCTATGTGTGTACTGTGTCCTCAGACGACATCCTACCTATCTTCGCCTACCCCCACAAACTGGGCAAGTCTGTGACAGGAGGGTACATCTACCGAGGCTGCCAGATGCCCAACCTCAACGGACTCTATATCTTCGGGGATTTCATGAGTGGGTGTGTGTTTGGATGGTCCCATGTTCACACATGGTTTCGCGTAGCTACATCATATTGCACATGAATGCTGTATGTTGATCTTGTCTGTGTGTGTGTGTGTGTCTGTTGATTTCTTATTCATTTTGCACCTGTGCCTTTGTCTTTCTGTGTGCTTCCTGTCTGTGTGTATTGTGTGCTCCTGTATGTGGCTGTGTGTGCACTTTTTGTCTTGCATTTCCTGTGTGCGTGTGTGTCCAGGCGTCTGATGTCCTTGAGAGAGAACAAGACCACCGGGAAATGGAACTACAATGAGATCTGCATGGGCAGAGACCGGACCTGCAGTTTCCCGAAACTCATCAACAGTTACTACAAATACATCATCTCCTTTGCTGAGGACGAGGCTGGTAACTCACACCCTCTGCTTGGGAGTTCAGGAGTTTCAGAAAGACGGGGGAATTTCCTTTTCAAGTTTTTCGTTTTTCTCTGTGGTTTTCTCTGTGGTTTTCTCTGTGGCCCTTTTGTACATTGTAGAACACATTGGTTCTGCTCCTGGATTCTGGGCTTTTCAATCTCAATTCAACCAATTCAGAAATTGAAAAGGCAGAACATTTTCATTTCCAAACTTGTACTTGGGGGAAAATGTTAAAATAACTTGAGGAATTAATATAATTTTTTTACTGATGATAAACTGTGTATCGATAAAATCCGATTGTGTTTGAAAGTTGACCAGCCGTGTTCTGATCTTGTATCTTGCCCTCTCTCTCTTCCTGTCCTGTCTGGGTTCCAGGGGAACTGTACTTCCTGGCCACAGGGGCCCCTAGTGCCACTGCCAGGGCTGGAGTCGTCTACAAGATAGTGGACCCCTCCAGGTAGGAACTGACTACCCTGGGGCATCCGTTTGGATAGCATAATCAGTTCTCTGTAGTTTTTCAGACATCTCGTCCGAATCATCTTGTTTGAATCATCAACTTTTTGCTGCCATCACTGTCAGACCACGTTTCTAAATATGTTCTCATGCCTCTCTCATATTGTCTCCCTCCCTCCTCCTCTAGGAGAGCTCCCCCTGGCAAGTGCAGCTTCAAGCCAGCACCAGTCAAGATAAAGGGCAAGCTGATTCACTTCCACCCCAAGGAGGGTAAGCGACACCAACACCACAAACAAACGCGCCTGTTCTCCTCGTGTCTTCTCAGGCTACTATGAGTCACAGTCTGAGTGCTCTAAATGTTCATTTCTTTCTCGCTCGGCTCCCTCTCGCAGAGTTCGTCATCAACAAGAAGCCCACGACAACCGCTGCCCCCACCACCACCACCAAGAAGACTACTACAGCACCACATCCACGTCCAACAAAAGCCAGCCACAGACCTCCAGGCACCAGCCACACAGCTAGACCCCTCACCCCCTCCCGCATGCTCAGGAAGCCTGGAGGGGCAACGACGCCCAGACCGGGCTACGCCACCACAAGAGCCCCTCACAAGAGAACCACACCCTCAAACACTATCACCGTTGCCCCAGGTAGGAGAACTGCCCCCTCAAGGTTCACCCCTACCCCCAGGCCCCGAGCCCTGCTTACCCCAACAGGAAGGGGGCCCTCTTCGGCCACTATGAGACCTCTGAACCCCCCACACACCACCGGACATCCCCAGACTACCCCCCAACCCCGGACCAGCCCCCGCCCCAGGCTCCAGACCACTCCTCGTCCAGCCTACTGGACCCCAGCCCCCAAGTCCACCTCCAAGACCCTGAGGCCTAATGTCACCCTCCCCAAGGCCCAGGACAACCTCCTGAAGCCGCGGGGCGACAAGATGGACAGCTCCAGCCCCAACCAGGTCCACAAGGGCCGGGGCCAGGGTTCGAAACCCCCCGGAGGCAGGCACAGGCGCAGGAAGTCACGCGCGGGCTCGGTGAGACTGGTCAATGCCGACCAGCGTCTGGACAGGGGGCGGGTGGAGATCTTCATAAGGGGGGAGTGGGGGACGGTGTGTGATGACCTGTTCACCAGCAGCGCGGCAACAGTGGTGTGTCGCCAGCTGGGGTACCCCTTTGCGCTGCGCGTGGCTAAGAGGGCGGAGCTAGGTGAAGGAAGTAGCGATGTGCGCATCCTGTTGGACGACGTAGAGTGTGAGGGGACGGAGAGGACGCTGTTGGACTGTAAGCGGGCCAAAGTGGGAAAACACAACTGCTCCCACCAGGAGGATGTGGGGGTGGTGTGTGGATACCTGGAGGAGGAGTGAGCTGGAGAAGGTTCTCAGATGCAGCCTCAAGCTGATTGCGATCCGAGCTCCGATTCTCCAAAATCCTTTTTTTACCTTCCTGCTCTCCTCTGTCCCTCAACCCACTTGTGGAGTGTGGAGAGAGATGAACAGGACCAGGACTGGGGTTTTCTGGGACACCAACAGGGGGCTGCTCTCCTTGTCACAAAGATTGAAACAACACACCTTTATATGGCGGACAATTACATACTGCCCTTTTAAACTGAGAATAAAGTTACAGTTGTTTTTTCACATATTTTTTTATACAATGTGAGATGAGATGTGTCGAAGTAATACATCAAAAGATAATGATTATGCGTGATGATTAATTAAATGAAAAATGCTGGCCATTCTGTACTTTACTGTATAATATATCAAATTCAACAGAGTGTATGTAAACTGGTTCTTGGCACAGGGTGCCATTTGTTACAGGGTGCCAATAAACGATAGTTCACAATTATGATGCTAAATTCTTCTTCTAAACTTTATTTCTGATTATTCAGGACAGAGCACCATGATTCACTTTGCAACACTGCCCTCATGGGTACAATAGTAAACATTGCAACGTTACTGCACACGTAGCAAGACATTTGAGTGCGTTTCCCAGACAGTAACATGATGTACACAATATGTTTTTCAGATTGTCTGGTAGGGGCTTTTAACTCTAGAACTCAAGACAACTATCCACTCGGCAGACGTTTTATATGGCTCTGAGCCAGACATACTTGGCCGGTATTGCCCATTGCCAGTATCAGAGAGGGGTAGGGGGCGGCGACGGCATCCGCTCTACTGTTTCCGGTCCGAGGCCGTATCCGTCCATTCATTTTCTTGTGGCCAGTTATCTACTAGCTAGCTAGATAACATAACGTGTCGGTGTTTTATCCTACTGAATGGATTACACGCCAACACAAAGTGGGTTCAAACAGCGTAAGTTACGTAGCTATGCAGTTTGTTGTGGTATAAAAACGTCACACTGTCTTTGCCCAGATAAAGGCAACACGAATTATGTTAGTGCTAAGCTCATTTAAACCGTATCGTAATAGCTACGCTAGCTACTGTAGCTATCTCTGAATATTCACGTAACAACTACACACTACTAGCTGACGCCGGCAGACCCGTTAATTATTTAGCGTCCACATTTATCGGTAGCACTAGCTAGCTATCTCGCTAACGTAAGCGAGAAAATAATAGTAGTCAGCTTAGAATGTTCTCATCTTGAGTAGTGAAAGTTTGAGGGTTTGAGAATTGTAAAGTTAATGTTTTCTGTGTTACCTTAAACTAGCTATGCTAACGACGTGTTCTCGTCTTGGGCGAATGACAGCTCACTCAACTGATCTGGAGTTTGATATTTAGGGGCACACACCTTTTATTTCGTTTTATATTCATATTGGTGATTTCCTTGTTCTTCTCTCTGAATGCATGGAGCTGACTTACCCCACCTCTATTAAACTATTCCAGTTAGAGAAAATGTCGCTTGGCTTTCTTTACAGAAGGGCTTTCGAGTAAAATAGCAGCTTCTGAAAGTAGCAGCTTGACTGGCGGTTTTTCTCAGATCGGGTTTGAGTTTCTTCCGCTACCACAACCCCAGTTTAATTTAACCCTCATGTTATCTTCAATCTAACATATTTTATCCAGCAGCAGTTCTTACGTCCAGAAAAAGTTTTCTTGTGTTTTTATTGTCGACTACCTTAATATCAATTTAAATGAAAAAACATCCAGAATACCTTAACCCCGACCATGGAAACATTAGCAAATAACCATAACATCTCACCTAACATGGTTATGCTAAAGTAGAGGAAATGTGCACGTTATAGTGACCTCAATTACATCTTAAACAAATGTGTGTAATCCCTCAACTCTCTCATCCATATCTTCTCCCCACTTCTTTTATTTACCACTCCCTTCTTCTCCACCTCTCGTTTCTTTCACCTCTCCCCTCCCACAGAGCCTAAGATGAGACAGAGGAACACTGTGGAGGGCCCAGACCCCATGTTTGAGGACACCAGTGCAGCACCAGGCCGAGGCCCAGGACTGGCAGCCCAGCCTGGGGGATACAGGGGCCAGGAGGCTGGGCCTGGAGCCGGTGGCTTTCCTGGGCAGACCCTGCTGTCAGACCCCATGTCTAACATTGCCATGGCCTACGGCAGCAGTCTGGCCAGCCAGGGAAGAGAGATCGTGGACAAGAACGTAAGTTTGCAGTCGTCTGCTCCGGTGCTTGGTTAGTGGAACTGGGGCCGAGTCAGATGTCAAATCCAGCCAAATCTGACTGTGCATTCCAAGGTCCATTCCAAGTTTCCTGTGAATAACATAATAACAATGTTATCATTTAGCCTAGCTGACACTTCAGTCCAATGCCATGTTCTATCTAACAATTTTGGAATGTTATAGTTTATTGGAGTAGCCCAGTTAGGCTCTCCAAGAAATAACCCCTCTCTCTCTCCACTTCTCTCCCCCTCCCTCTCTCCCTCCATCTCTCCCCCAGCTGGACCGCTTCCTCCCTGTGTCCAGGCTGAAGTACTACTTTGCGGTGGACACCGTCTACGTGGGCAAGAAGCTGGGCCTGCTCGTCTTCCCCTACATGCACCAGGTAGCGCACAGCCACTGGGCCAGCTAACTCTGTCTATAGCGCACCCACCAGGAACCACTTCATGTTCTCATTCAACCACTGCTTTAATGTGAAGCATGTGTTGTGGGTATGTGCCTTTTCTACCTGGTGAGAGTCTAAACGCTCCCAGCGTTTTCTTTTAAGTTCCAGTTTATTGTCATATGCACCCAACAAAGTTATTTCCAATGACACGCTTGATATCTCTGAAGTAGACACGAGAGAACGAGATATAATAAACTCCTCGCGTGTTTGTGTTGTTTAGAACTGGGAGGTGAGCTACCAGCAGGACACCCCTGTAGCCCCGAGGTTTGACATCAACGCCCCTGACCTCTACATCCCAGGTAACCCTTCACCTATCGTTCGTCCCCTGCAGCCACTGTCCACGCCGTACGTTTTTTTTGTCCCCTCCTGCAACCATGGGATATCTTACATTGTCTTTGTCTCCTGCAGCTATGGGATTTATCACCTACGTGCTGGTGGCTGGCTTGGCTCTTGGAACTCAGAACAGGTAAGTGATCTTATGATCAAGTGTGTATGAGACACAGACAGATGTGTATGAGAGACAGACAGTTGTGTGAGATACAGACAGTTGTATGAGTCAGACATGTGTACAGACATCAAGAACACACTTGCTCACCTACCCTTACTCATCCTAACACCCAATTCCTCTCTCTCCCCTTCCACCCATCTCTCTCCGGACTACCTACCTCTCCCCTCTCCCTGCATATGTTCCCCTCCTTCCTGCCTCCCCATCTGCCCTCTACCCACCCTCCCTCTCTCTCCCCCCCTGCCTGCTTTCTTTACCCACCCCTCCTTCCGTCCCGCCTCCACCTCTACCCCTCCCGGCCTCCCCCTCCCCCAGGTTCTCTCCAGAGATCCTGGGCATGCAGGCCAGCTCAGCCCTGGTGTGGCTCATCATGGAGGTGCTGGCCGTCCTGCTCAGCCTCTACCTGGTCACCGTCAACACAGACCTCACCACCATCGACCTGGTGGCCTTCTCTGGATACAAATACGTCGGGTGAGGGGGGAGGGGAGAGGAGGGGGGGTGAGACGGCCACCGGTGGACAAGGACAGACATCCTCAGCTTCCATCCTGGGAGCTCTGGTCTGGAGCTGGTTTGTGGTGTGTGTCGATGGTGACGTGAGCCGGGCTTGTGCTGTGTGTGTTGCAGGATGATCGTGGGTGTGGTGGCGGGCCTGCTGTTCGGCCGGACAGGATATTACCTCACGCTGCTCTGGTGCTGCGTCTCCATCTTCGTCTTCATGGTGAGACGCAGGACGACAGGGTACTTCCTGTCTGTCTCTCTCCCAGCTGTCCTGGTGCCTCCGTCTGGCTCTGGGCTCTGGCATGTCTGTCTGTCCGTCTGTCTGTCTCTTTCTCTGACCGCATCTGACTGGCAGGAGATGTCTGGGTGGGTGGGTGTCTGTCTGTCTGTCTGTCTCTGCCTCTGTCTTTTTGACCCCTGTCTACCTGTCTCTCTGCCGGTCTTACCCAGGATTGGAAAGTAGCAGCTGCAAAATGCAGGTGATTTAGCTTAACCTAGCAGGCATGGTGGGGGGCATCTAAAAGTAGCAAATGTAAACAAATCATACAAATGCAGTATCACCTCAGGTCAAGCAACCTGTATAGGCTAAAGGCCTTTACACACCCAAAGTAGCAATCTCCAGCTAAAACACTTGTTTTTCTCAGTCAGCGGGGCCAGGTAGCACGCCACGCAGAGGCAGAGGTGTCCAGCGTTTGTCGGGGGATCTGTGGGTTTCACGACGCCGTGGTGACAGCTGTACTTTGGTCAACATCTGCAGAGAGGAAAAGTATCATAGCCAAACTCTGCACTGTCATGTCAGTTCGCCGTCTACTTGTTTGCAATGTAGTTTATTAACTCCTAGATTACAGCTGAGCTGGCCAGATAGCTAGCTGAACTCTGGGGAAAGTCTAGGAACTCTGGCAATCCATGCTGCTGGTCTCACCCCCTGTCTGTCTCTCTGTCTCACCCCGTCTGTCTCTCTCTCTGTCTCACCCCCTTTCTGTCTCTCTCTTTGTGTCTCACCCCCTGTCTCTCTGTCTCACCCCCTGTTTGTCTCTGTTGGTGTCATCCTGTCTGTCTCTCTCTCTCACCCCCTGTCTGTCTCTGTTGGTCTCATCCTGTCTCTCTCTCTCTGTCTCACCCCCTGTCTGTCTCTGTTGGTCTCATCCTGTCTCTCTCTGTCTCACCCCCTGTCTGTCTCTGTTGGTCTCATCCTGTCTCTCTCTCTCTGTCTCACCCCCTATCTGTCTCTGTTGGTCTCATCCTGTCTGTCTCCCTCTCCAGATCCGTACGTTGCGTCTGAAGCTCCTGTCAGAGGCAGCAGCTGAAGGTGTTCTGGTCCGAGGAGCCCGGAACCAGCTGAGGATGTACCTTACCATGTCTATAGCCGGAGCCCAGCCCATCTTCATGTACTGGCTCACTTACCACCTGGTCCGGTAGAGCCACAACCAGGAAGCACCAGCACCACGGCCTGAATCCTGACCTGGGAGCAGAGGGGGGGGGGGGGAGGTAGGGGTGACCTCTGACCTCTGTTGAGAGGTCAGGATAAGGGGTAGGGGTGATGATAAGGAGTTTCTAACGATTAAGGATTCAATTTGTTTGAAGGGTTTACAGTTGTTGTCTCATCAGATGCTCTCAGTGGGGTTGGTTAAGGTTGTCTCATGTGATTGCTTTCTACAAGACTCGCCAGAATGTTCTTCAACCCCCCCCCCCCCCCCCCCCCCCCGTCCTCCTACAGAAATACAGTAACCACCTCCACACTCATTGACTTGCACAGCTTACAAAGAACCACAGAAGAAGAGCGTTTTTAGGCCAAGGCAGGTTTCTGTCTCCCAGCACAAACTGAACAGTGGCCTCGTCGACTGAACAGTCTTTTTGTATCGTTCTTTCTACCTATTTGTCCAGATAATGATACGCCACTGATTGGTCTTCTCATGTGTTTGGATACCGTGTAATTCTTTGTGATTATGTTTGTAAGTATGCGTTTGTCAAGAAGCTTGTGTGTTCATCTGGGAAGCTTCGGCTGAGCCACGGATGGAAGAAGCAAGCCGTCGGTGTCCGTCCGCTCCACGAAGGCTCATGTCATGGCCCAGCTTTTTATGAAGACAGCATTTGACATCTGTTGGACAGACCAGCTCTGTGGTCAGTCAGGCTTAGGCCTGTTCGAAAACCAGAAGCATTTGAACACCGTTGCGTACGGAACAGAACACATCGAGGCGTACCACAGGAAACGCAACTTCTCACTGTCTTGCCAAGGCCAAGCCAGAGAAACAGGAAGTGGAGGGATGTGAAGATATGGTGTGAGAACTGATGATCTATTTTGATATGTGAAACACGACATGGGTTCTCAAGACGTGGTGGACGTTGATGTGCTGCCGCTTTGGTCTGCACACTCATCTCAAGATGGGTCTATACGACTACCGGTGTAGGCCTTTCATGTTTTTATTCATTAATAATATTTAATATTGTCAAACCAGAAATAAAATATATTGTAATGGTATGACAGTGTTGTGCTCTTTATAACCTGGATTCTGGCACCTTGGGTGCTGGGTAGCTAATTGATGACATTATCATTAAAAAATTGTTTTGAATAGCAGGTTTGGTTGAAAAAGAGCAGAGAGAAAGAGTAAGCCTCACCTTCAAGGTCAGAAGAGGAGGTTGTGGCCAGTCCAATGTGTATCTGACAGGATGTGATGTCATTCTTTAAGTCCTCCTGTGTGTGTGTGGTCATGCAAGCATGTTTTCTTAAATGATTTTGACAAGTCCAATCTCTTCTCAGAACAGTTAGCTGCAAACGGGAACCACAGGCTTGTCCAAGTAACTTGATACTGATTGTATTGTGAACATGTGAACAACATGCAGTGTTAATGTATGACCACTAGGGGGCAGAGCAGCTCCTCATGTGAGACGAGCACGGGGGGGGGGGGGGGGGGGGGGCAGAGACAGTGTTTAACATTGTCAGACTTAACTGTGTTTTAGTAGCCTTTCATACTCCCCAATCACCTTCATAACGGTATCCCTACAATATGCAGTGATCATGTTCGTGACTCATGTCATTGCTTCGAAGAATCCTTTAAAAAAAAGTATTTGAAATATGCAAATCACTTTTTCTCTCACTCGCTCTCTCTTTCTCTGTCTTTCTAAGCACACACAAAATACAAAACTCTCCTCCTCCTTCCCCTCCATCTCCTCATCTTCCTCCTCATCTCCTCCTCCTTCTCCCTCCATCTCCTGGTAAACAGTAGGGACATTAAGCCTCTATAGTAAATCTTGGCCAGGCCCCCTGACTCCATGCTAATCACCCTCGCCCATTTCCATGGTCCACATTACCATACAGATGTTGCTAAGAATGAGCGAGCAGCTTCACAAAGGGCCTGCTCTGAGAGGTGTGGCCCTTTCATATCTCCCAGCAGCTCTCTCAAACACCACCCCTCCCTCTGACCCCCCCTCACACACACACACACCCCTGGCCCCTAGAAACCAGCAGCTAGCTATTGTCTGCCTCTCTTCAGCTGTGGGATGTCTTCAGTGTGCTTACAACAGAATGCCAGGACAAAGATGAACAATGCTCACACACACACACAAACCCCCTCAACTTCTGTTCCCTTCTGTCTCAGTGTGTGTGAGAGAGACCCAGTAATGGATGGAAATCAGTCACAAGTATCATGTGCTTCATTATGCAGTCAGGTCACTTTTGTTCCAGCATCTGTTGCAAAGTTTGGTTTCTTTTTTGGACTAAAACCCTCCGAACCGTGAAAATGCATGTGGTTTGATAATCTAAAGTGGCTCATCTTGAAGAAACTGTGGAAAGGAAATTATGCATCGACTCATCATAATCTAAATCCTACTTTGAAAAGACAAGAGAAAAAGATGAGTTATTTCCCTTTTTTAAAGATTTTGTTTTATTTTTAACCAAACGGGAAAAATATATTAAGATACAAACTGGGATTTTACATCCCATGGAATGTAAACAATGCACTTAAATTATATAAAAACAAAATGATATAAAACCAACACAACATAGTTTTCGCTTAAAAAACAAATAAATAAGTATTTAAGTTAACAAATGCAAAGCCTCGTTTGTTAGTTTGCAGTCACAGTTAAGGCCCAAGTCAAGACAACTCTAGTCCTTCCTAGTTGAACAGCAGATATGACCCGCCCACCTCATGGCTCACTAAAAGGCAGGTCTTCTGTAAGTTCCAAAGGTTAAAAACAACCATAACAAAACATACACAGTAGTTCATTGATTTCACAAGCCTCTTAAATCGTTTGCGTGCAGGAGACCAAGCTCATAAAACTCATTACATGGTCATTGAGGAAACTCGAATCAAACAAACAACCAGCAAAGATACTAAAACGTACGTCGACAATCACAAGTCTATCAGGAGGCATCACGGGAGAGAAACCGACCATAACAACAGAATAACCTTTGAACCCCCAATGGGAGCATGTGATTGGCTGCCTGGCTGAGGATAAGAGGAAGGAATGAAAAAAAGAAACTGAAGAAAGGGAGTTTGACCTCCCTCCTCTCCCTCATCCCCCCGTACCCCCAACTCCTTCCTGGGCCACTGACCAGCTGTCTTACGCTATCCAACAAGAGCGAGGAGTATTGATTGGATGAGAAGTATTGATTGAACAGGCTAACTTAATAACAGTATCACTCTCGCTGGCATCGTAACATTCCTCTGCAGTTTGTTTCATATTAAAACCTTAAAGCTACAAAATAGCTCAATAGCAAGGCAGACTGTAAGCACAGTAAAGAACATTCTCCTGCATGGGATCCCAAATGCATTACACAATCAATACATAAAATGACTCTGCAGAACACACAAAAGGGAATAAATTACTACAAACTGGTTAGACTAGCGATTTATAATACTGGGAGTTAAGTCACCTTTACTAAAGGCTACTTCCTGCGTGCAGTACATCAGGGGGAGGGGGCAGTAGAGAAGTCTATGTTCAACTTTGGTTATACACTAGAGGCTATTCAGCTACAAGAGGAACCAGTGGAGTGTGTCCACGCGCACGTCACATCTACACACTTCTGCAAATAGAAACCATGGTTAATCCCATAATACCTGACACCTTATATAAAAAATATTATAATAAAGATCAAATAATGGGTACAGAAAATTCCTACATGGAACTCTCATCATCTAGGCTACATTGTGAATGTAGGGCCAGGCAAAGCACCCTTTAGAATCTAACACGGGTATACAACAGTATACATGGGTTCTGATCATCAACATTAACGTGGGGACGGAACTTTATAAGACACAGAGCAGAGCTACACCTGCAGAGAGTAGGAATGCAATATGCACAAAGTTAGTCAGACGGACGGTCCGACAAGCAGTCTGAAAGTCGAGTGGACAGTCAGAAAGTCCGCCAGGCAGTCAGAACTTCAGCCGGGTGGACTGGACTAACCGGCCTCAGTCGTCCGAGACGGACAGGCGGCTGAAGATGGGCAGGCGTCGTCCCTCGAAGCTGGGCGACTCGGATCCGCTGAGGCTGCTGGAACTGCTGTAGCCCTCCAGGTCGGTGAGGGACTCGGCCGAGGAGCAGCGGTGGAGCACGGGCAGGCCCGGGAAGGAGAAGGCCTGGCGCTGGCTCTGGTGGTTCTGGTGGTTCTGGAGCTGAATATGACACTTCTGGGCCACCTGGACCACCGGCCCCCCACACACGGCCTGGCACTTTGAGGAGGACAAGGAGTCAGTGAGGGCGTAGAAGCGTGGCGTGCCCGGCTGGTCCCCCCCCAGGTCCGAGGAGAAAGGGTAGGCCTGTCTGAAGGCCGCCGGCTCAGGCAGGAGGGGGGAGAGGAGCTCAGGGCTCCCTGTGGAGGGAGGGGGGGACACGGAGGAGGCCCGGGAGAACAGCATGGGGTCCTGGAGGGGCTGGAACCCGGTCAGCAGCTGCGGACGGAAGGCCGGAGAGGAGGAGGAGGAGGAAGAGGAGGAAGAGAAGCCGGCAAAGCTGATGCTCTGGCGGAGCAGCTGGGGGCGCTCTCTGGCCCGGGGTGCTGGGAACCCGGGGGAGAGTCCTGCTCCTCGTTGTTGTGGACAAAGTGGCAGCGGGAGCCGTAGGGGCAGAAGCCGATGGTGTGGAAGGTGCGGCACGGCTCCGGTCTTGTACTTGGGGTGGCGGCTCAGGCCGCGCACCTCGTCATGCCGTGGGCGAACTGGCACTTGGAGCCGTACTTGCAGGTCCCGCTCTCCTCATACGTGCGGCACAGTCAGTCTTGTAGCGCGTGGAGAGCGGAGGGGTGGGGGCAGGGGTCAGGCACTTGGAGGAGGACAGGAAGCCAGTGCTGAGGCTCAGGCCTGGCGGGGGCATCAGGGGCGGGGGGGTGGGGAGCTGCTGTTCGCGCGAGGCCAGGCTGCCGACGTTGCCCTCGATCATACTGACAGAACGGTCCACGCGGAACGGAATGTGGTTGAGAGACGAACGCGGCAGCTGTTGCTGGAACTCCCGGCTCCACGGTTGGTTTCCGGAGCTGAGAGGCCAGCCAATGGGCTCAGCAACGGGCTCCACGCTGCCGTTGTTTGAACTTGGAGTTGGGGAGAGTCACCGGACACAGCGAGTGCCTGCGCTGGAAACCCACGACGCGCTGTCTCTGCGTGTTGACTGGAAGGCCATCTGTCATGTCCAGACCGTGGAAATTCTATCACATAAGAAGGCAGCAGAGGGTCACATTCCATGGTCGATGAGCTAAACCTCTCCACATCAATAAAATGTAGCTACAACAAAACCGATTGTAAAATATAGCCACAAGTTGACTATTTGCAGGTTGTATTTAGGCACGGGTTGGTGAGATTTAAGACCATGGAACAAACTTTTGTTTACACGGTAAAACACATTTCTTAAAATAGCCTTGTTGTTTAAATGTTGCCAAGAAACGTAAGAAATGTGACATTAAACAAAGCTTTAGTTAATTTCCAGATAAAAGTTAACTTTCTATCGTCTAACTGATCAATATCAAATAGATTTTTACCTTGCAAAACTCCTCGTCCAGCTCCAGAAAAGGGGTCAGGAAATTGGAAGGCATTGTGTCTATGCCTGTGTAATATGTCCGATGCCGTGGAGAATCCGTCGAGAGAGTAGAGAGACGCTCAAAAGAAGCGCTTCTAAACTTTCCCCACCATCTGCCGGAATCTGTATAAGTAGTTGGGGAAGCTGGCTCCTCCCCCTGGGTGACGATGCGTGTCTTGCGCGGAGGTTGACCCCTCTTGTAGTAAAGGGGTCTCTTGAATGAGTACAATCTCTCTCTCTCTCTCTCTCTCTCTCTCTCTCTCTCTCTCTCTCTCTCTCTCTCTCTCTCATCTCTCTCTCTCTCTCTCTTCTCTCTCTCTCTCTCCTCTCTCTCTCTCTCTCTCTTTCTGTCTCTCTCCCTCTCTCTCTCTCTGTCTCTCTCTCTCTCTCTCTCTCTCTCTCCCTCTCTCTCTCTCTGTCTCTCTCTCTCTCTCTCTCTCTCTCTCCTCCTCTCTCTCTCTCTCTCTCTCTCTCTCTCTCTCTCTCTCTCTCTCTCTCTCTCTCTCCTCTCTCTCTTGCTTTGAATACATTAGGCCCCTAGAAAAAAGTTCTGACTGAATCTGTGCTAGTGGGGAAAACCCAACTCCAAAGTTACACCAGCAGGCCTCACTCTCATGTGAGAGTGGTAGATCAATGTGATTACAACAGCATGATATTCCTATACAAGACATATAGATCTCTGTAAAAATGCTTATTGAAACATGCTCAAAGACAATCTCCAGTTCAGTATAACCACTTTGTGTATGAGTGGACCAGCCTACGGTAATGTAATGACTGACAGGATGTTGAGGGTTATTTGATATTTGAAAAAGGACTCCGTTGTCATTGTGCGTCCCAGCCTGCAGGGGGGGTGGGGGGGGGGAACAAAGGCTCCAAAGAGATGATGTTGGTTCAGAGATTCACTTGTAAATGTGGAGCCAGAGCAGCAACAAGAGTCCCACCCTCAACTCCACTGGCCTGCATTGTATAGTGAGCCAAGTCGTTTGGGAGGATGTGTGTGTGTGTGGGGAGTGGTTGGGGGGGGGGGGGGGGGGGGGTAGGGGGGCTGCATGTGCGTGAGTCTGTGTGTAGTTGTGTGTGTGTGTGTCGGGGGAAGGGTTGTGAGAGAAAAGATCAGTTTAACAGTAAGAAGTGTGGAGATAAAGTGACTTTGCTGGCATTGTTATCTGAAGATGGCCGAGGATTGCCGATGAATGGATGAATGGGCCATACGCCCATTCATCCAGTAATCCAGTCGTCCCTTCATCCGCTCACCTGTTTCATTCCTTCATCCCTTCTCCATTCATCCCTTTATCCCTTCATCCCTTCACCTGTGGAGAGAACATCAGCCCTCCGCTCACCAGGTCAGCTACCAGACTGCACCGTGTCCAGCCTCCAGTTAGCGGCACACACAAGGTCAACCAGTTCAGTAGGAGCTGTTGTGACGTGTTGAATCTAATCTGGTATTAAGGAGTGTACTCACATGTTGCTCCCCATGCCTGAATGCTTCAGCCTGGAGTTGGATGTTTAAACTTCCACTGGAGCAATGCCCCCCTCTCTCTTCATTGGTTTAACCAGAGGTGCTTCCTCATGGATGTACTTATGAAGGCTGTGTCTGTGACTGTCTAACCTGAGGCCAAGGAAGTGGCAGCGTTATTGAGCAGCTTCTTATCTTCTCTGTGTCTTTTTTTATTCTCTGAAGTGAATGAAAGGGACTTATTTTGTAGACGCACATACTTATTGACAACCAGTATATCCAGCATGTAAGTATGTTTGTGCTCATACTTTGTAAGTACACTTTAAGGATTGGTTTTTGTTTTCTGGGCCAAGTATCATCTCTCTGGTCCTCTGGATAGAAACACAGTCAACACTGACTGTCTAAACACACTTCAAACCCCAGCTCTGTCTTATCATGGCTTGGAGGGTAAACCAACACACACAAATGTACACAAAAAACCTCCAGAATGAGAGAGACAGAGAGAGAGAAAGATAGAGAGATAAAGACCTAGAAAGAGCGAGACAGAGAGAGAGAGGAGTAGAATTGCAGACGTGTGTGTAACACAAGTGGTTTTGTGATGGTCTCAGTATGTTGCATGGATGCTGTTACTTCATACTTCAACACTCACTCATTTGACACTGACACGTTATCCTCCCTTCCCTTCCCCCCCCACTCCCCACCCCCCTTCTCCCTTTCTCTGCAGGGCCATGCCACTATTCCACCAATTATCCATAAGCTATGGTTGTCACCGTGGCAACAGGGCCCTCAGAGTGCTCACTGGGAGGGACTGGCGTGATCACACTGAGACTGAGAGCAGGTCTGCTGCACACTCACTGCTGAGGCCTGGGTGAGAGACCAGGGCTGGGGAAGGAGACCAGGGCCTGGGTGAGAGACCAGGGTCTGTGGAAGGAGACCAGGGCCTGGTGAGAGACCAGGGTCAGGGAAGGAGACCAGGGCCTGGTTGAGAGACTGGGGCTTGGGGAAGGAGACCAGAGCCTGGGTGAGAGACCGTGGGCTTGGGGAAGGAGACCAGAGCCTGGGGGGGATGAGAGTACCGGGGCTTGGGTGGGGGACTGCCAGCATGCCAGCCCCTTGCAGATTCCTCCTCAGCTATAGATGACAACCAGGGAGGAGAGGTTGGAGGGGGGTGTCATAGAGATGAGCTGGTCGTTGGGGTGAAGGGTAGAGTGGGGGATTGGTAACTAGGATGAGAAAAAAGTAGAGGGAGGGGAGAAGAGGTGGAGGAGGAGGGGTGGATAATTCATTTTAATGATCAGGACACACTGATGGAACCTTGAACACAACAGTCAGGGCAGAGGGCTCTGATTATAAACATACACTAATAACACACACACATACACACTCTAATAACACACACACACACTAACAACACACCCACATGGACCAAGATGTCCATGAGTCCATGCTTCTGGATCCAGGTACCATTTACCTCTGTGTATTCATCTTGCACTTCTCTGCAACCAAACTCATAAGCGTTCAATAGTGACACACACACACACACACACACATACATACATACATACAGAGCCTTAAAATAACATTGACAGCTGCTCAAGAGACTGGATGCTTTAACACCCAACAACACTTCTCACATTCACACGCTGCCTAAACCAGACATTCTGCGTGTGTGTGTAAGTGCGTGTCTATGTATGCATCTGTGTGTGTGTGTGCGTGTGTGTGTATACTTGTGTGTGTGCATGTATATGACAGTCTGGGCATTGTAAGCCCCAGACACAGTTTGAACACAGTGCCCTAACAAACATCTACCAAGCGACACACAGACAGCAGTTGGAGAGCAGTTGGCAGGAAGTTGGGTAGGCCGTATTGGGGTTGTAAAAAGAGGGTATTCGGAGCAGTCGCTTTGTACGAAGAGATCTTAGGAGTGGGGTTTCTGGAGCTTTCTGTTTGTTATTTATACAGAGGTTTGAACCTCATATGTAGATACAGTCACCCAGATTACAATTCTAAATATTCCATGTGTAAAGTACAGCAGACATCCAGGCTCAGAGTGAAATGTTCTAAGTGTATTTCAGTACTCAGAGTCGAGGGACCTGAAAGCAGAACTGAGGCAGGGTACATCATGGGACATCCAGAACACACACTTCCA
>NC_090060.1:6387159-6446000 GCF_038355195.1 Osmerus mordax
CTGATCATAAACATAACTCAGAACATAGAGTAGCAACCTCAAGGACTGAATAGGGGGGTTCAGGCCGTTTTAAAGAAGCTCAGCTCTTAAGATTAACAAGCTGTTAAAACCCAGAGCTGGAGGGGAAAGTGTGGGAGGTTTATCCTGGTACTTTGGTGTGTGTGGATTGTGTGTGTGGGGAGTGTGTGTGTGTTTGTGTGTGTGTGCGTGTGTGTGTGTAGAGTGTGTGGTGAGCGTGTGTAAGTGTGTGCAGTGTGGGTGTGTGTGTGTGTATGGAGTGTGTGTGTGTTTGTGGCATGTGTGTGTGGTGTGTGTGTGTGAAGGGCGTTGTTGTAGTCTGCACAGTCACACGTGTCGTCTGTCAACAGTTCTGCAGACTCAAGCACCTGGTGACATCATTACATGAAAAGTAGCAGACAGATTGTTTATGTGTGTACTTGTGTGTGTGTGTTTGTGTGTGGTAAGAGAGAGAGAGAGAGAGAGAGAGAGAGAGAGAGAGAGAGAGAGAGAGAGAGAGAGAGAGGAGAGAGAGAGAGAGAGAGAGAGAGAGAGAGAGAGAGAGAGAGCTGTGTTGTAGGTAAAGATTTGGGGTAGCTGGGGGGTATTCTGACATGATTGTACTGGTTTACAACTATGGTCGTTATGTAAAACACACACACACACAAACACACACGCCAGTAAAACTAGCTTTGTTGCTGTGCGTTTACATGCCCTCACCTTTATTTTTGTGTGAGTGTGAAGTATGATGTCACTAACTGTGACTATACCCTGAAGTGTCAATATCACAAAAAATGCAAACAGATGTAAACAAAGACACTCACAGACTTTATCTGTCTCTGGGCACACATGCGGATACACTGATTACTCACTGTAGTAGTTTTGTATGTTTGTGTGTGTGTTTGTGTGTATGTCTTAGTGGGTGTGTGTCAGTTAGTCAATGTGTGTGTGTGTGTGTTTTGGTGTTTTGGTGTGTCTGTGTGTGTGAGTAAGTTTCTGTGTGTGTGTGTGTGTGTGTGTGGGGGGGGGTGTCACCGTACATGACTGATTAGCAGCCTGCCTATGCACTCAATGCCAAGGGGGTTTGGGGGTTGATAACCGCTGATGCAACAGGTTGTGGTTGGATCCTTCGTAACGGGTGTTAGCTCTGCGGCTAACGGCTCCAACCGCTTGGCAGTTAGCTGTTAGCATGCACTGTCACCACTGGGCTGGGAAACCACCAAGCTCTCTGTGCTCCTAGCCACTCTGAGTAAACAATACAGGAAGTACGAAAGCTCCCTAACTAGACTACATGTTGACAAAGTCACACATTTAACAGATTTTGAGGTCAGAGGTCATATTTAGCAACACCAGAGACTTAATTATCAAGAGAGTTTGATAAATTTGTAATGTGAAAAATTGTATTTTATGCTGTCAGATAACGTTTGATGTTGTTCTGTTTTTGATACTGTATATGTCAGCTTGGATTAGTGTTAGGGATGGGGCTGAGGTTAGGGCAGGGGGTTGGGGATAGGGCTGGGACTGGGAATGGGGCTGGTTTTAGGGCCTGGTCTTCCCACAGTGGGCCCCAGATCTTATAGAAGTATCAGGTTGCTGCAGTTTCATCTGTGGGGTCTGTCTGCTTGACTAACTGCCTGTTCAGTGGTGCATGTCACACACACACACACTCCTGCTGAAATACCTCCAGAGTGGACAGCTGCCTTTGTTGGCGGGAGGATTGGCCAATGCCAGCTGTCGTGTTTGAGAAAGAGAGGGAGAGAGGGAGAGAGGGAGAGTGAGGGATAAAGACACAGGGAGAGAGGGACAAAGACAGAGAGGGAGTGAAAGAGAGGGAGAGACAAAAAGAGAGAGAGACACATGGAGAGACAAGGAGAGACGCATAGCCAGGGAGAGAGTAAGGCAAAGGGAAAGACCATCACAGAAGAGATGGAAAAAGACCTGGCTTTGTGCAGCGACGTTCTCCCACCAAGCACTCTTCCTCTGATCCATGCGGGACTCATCTAAAGAAGGATCTGGAGGAGTAGACACTTTCAGCAGCATGGATGGAAAAACTCTAACAGAAGCAGAACTGAGAAATGGAGAAGGAAGGAGTTCACTAAATAACTGCCTTCCTCTATCTGTTTGTAAAATAAATCTTGAAACACTCTTGATAGAGTACCATTGCAACAACGTGGCTCGTCTCTCTCTCTCTCTCTCTCCTCTCTCTCTCTCTCTCTCTCTCTCTCTCTCTCTCTCTCTCTCTCTCTCTCTCTCTCTCTCTCCCTTTCTTTCCCTCCACAGTCTCCCCTTCTTCCTCCTTTCCCTCCCCCTCATCCTCACAGCTGAGCATTCATGTCCAGATGAGAACAGCAAGGCAGCAACAGCTCCTAGAAGGTCTCCATTCACATCGCAGCGTCAATGAAGTTAATTATCTGTTCCTTAATTGCCCCGAGGGCCCTGCCAGTCAGCCAGGGAGCCCTGGGAACGAGAAATGACTCCACATAAATCTGAAACAACAACAGCAGCCCCCATCCAGAAAGCCAGCCAAACATGCTCATTCACTTTGCTATGGCTGGACTGACTGGTTGACTGGCTGGCTGGATGGCTGACTGGCTCGATGTTGAATACCATCCATTGACCCTCGTCCCCAGGGACTGGGGTCTGTGAATGAGAGACCTTCCACACAATGTGGTGTTTTACCCCGTTAGGTTTACCCATGCCCCCACTCGGGGACCTCCAACCCCCTCCCCCCCCCCCCCGCCATCCTCCCACCTCCCCCTCAACTCCTTGTTTGTTGTGATCAGAATCTCCGCCCCAAGGCATGTCTACAAACAAACACTCGCACGTACGCACACACAATCACAATGTCGCCAGGATCAGTTGAGGACAAATGGTGTTTGTGTGTGTGAGGGGGCGGTAGGTGACAAGTGCTCCTCCTCCCTGACGACTGAATTGTATACCTCAGGGACTCGCTCTTTTAGTGGTTCTTGTTTCTTCAACTCTGCAACTCATTCTTCCATCCCATAATACCCCACAACCTCTCACCTAACCCAGGCAAGCCCTGGCGAGTTTAGTCCTGCCTCGCCTTTCCTCCTCTCCTCTCCTCTCCTCCTCAATGTCCTCCGCCTCCTCCTCTCCCCTCTTCTTTCTCCTCTCAACCTCCTCCTTTCCTCTCATCTTTCCTCCTCTCCCTTCCTCTCCTCTCCACCCCCTCGTCTCCTCTCATCTTTCCTCCTCTCCCTTCCTCTCCTCTCCACCTCCTCCTCTCCTCTCATCTCTCCTCTTCTCCCTTCCTCTCCTCTCCACCTCCTCCTCTCCTCTCCTCTCCTCTCATATCTTCTCTTCTTCCTTCCTCTCCTCTCCACCTCCTCCTCTCCTCCCATCTCTCCTCCACTCCCTTCCTCTCCTCTCCACCTTCTCCTCTCGTCTCATCTCTCCTTCTCTCCCTTCCTCTCCTCTCCACCTCCTCCTCTCCTCTCATCTCCTCTCGCTTCCTCTCCTCTCCATCTCCTCCTCTCCTCGCCTCTCTCCTCCTCTCCCTTCCTCCTCCTCCTCTTCTCAGTTTCATGTTCCATCACTGCAGCTGAGTTGGCAGCACAAAGACGGGTGCCACGGCAACCCGTCCGTCCTTGGGGGCACCGACCTCTGACCTCTGACCCCCTCCCAGCTGCTTTTCTGCACCAGCACCCATCCCACAATCCCCCCTTCTCATCGGCAGGGTGGAAGGTTACCCAGCAGGAGAACAAGGGCCCAAGTCTTCTGGAGCACAAACCAGCGTGTGAAGTCTCAAACGCTGGCAGTTACGACCAAACAGAACTTAGTTGGAAAACACAGAAACACAAGGGGAATACACACACACACAAACATACACACATACAAACACACACACACACACACGAACACACACAAAAACACAGGCACACACACAAAGTCAAACACAGGGGACACACACACTAACATACATACACACACACTGCATCAACAGGGGTTTGATCCCCTCCATTAAATAACGTGTTTTGCTTGCAATTCTCTTTGTTTTAAGGTCAATCATGTCTTTCTTTTAAATTATCTGCCATACAAAACAATTAAAAAACATCTATTTCACTGTTAAACGATGATAAAATCTTTCATTGGGGCTTCTCTCCTCATTAATAAGTCATTTGTAGAATGATGAGGCAGATAATTTCTCTGCTTTCTGTGTTCCCAGCAGCTGGCTGGTTGAACCACTAATTCACCACATCTTCAGCCTCGTTAGAGACAAAGTGTCCTCTGATGATATTGATCCTTCCCGACCCTCCCTCCCTCCTTCCTCCTCTCCTTCACCTGTATAATCAGCTCCCACACTCCTCTCCTGCTCTGTTAGAAGCAATGCTTTTAGAACTGTGCACTTCTGAACCTTGAATGATTGAATGCTGAACTTACTTCATACATGCAGTGTTTCTGTACGTCTGGATAAAAGTGTCTGCTAAATAAGTAGAATGTCAAAATATCCTTTTCTCTCCTCTCTTCAGCTACTTCTAAGGCCTTGGAATGGCAAGATCTTGAAGATCTATAACATGGCTGTGATTGTTTTGAATCTTCACTCCCTGTTGTAATTGGGGTGAGGTTATGATGGATTCCCCTCCCCTCCCTTCCCCTCTATTGACTGCATAGTCTTTATTTTACTGATGAATTCATGTAAAACCAGATTCAGCAAAAAAACAATACCTTTATGAATGCACACTAGTACTGCTGGGTAAAGTTGCTCCATACACACACACACACACACACACATACACACACACTCCCGAGAAAGAGTGACAATTCAGCAGCCCCATGCAACAGTGTAACAGACTGTCCCCAAAGGACACTCCCCCCCCCACCCCCCGCCTCTCTCTCTATTTAATTTCCACAACAAAGCAGGTCAGAGGATTCTCACGCTGCTCTCAGCCTGCCGAGCGCTGCCCCCCCCTGCATGCACGCGCACACACACACACCAAACACTCTGCTCACACATACACACATGCACCAACCGATCCCCACTCCCTTCATTTAATTCTCGGACACACCAGCTTCTCCTAAAACATTTCTTCGACCTCCAGGAGAAGATTGATTAAACCCCCTGCAGGAGTCTGCTTCATCATCCACCTGCACCAAGCAGTGGATCTGGATGGAACAGAGCTGTTAGTTTTACACAACCAGCTGTCTGTCAGGGCTAGGAGAACTAGGCCAGCCCACAGACAGTAGGCTATTTAATAGCCAATAGGTTAGCAAGAAGAAAGTAGGCTATGCAGGGGACATTCTAGGTGTTAGGATTAGTCAGTAGTATTACCAGAAGATAGTGGGCTAGGTGTTGGTCAGTGGGTAGCTAGCAGACAGTAGTCTTGGTGTTAATCAGTAGGCTAGCTAGCAGACAGTAGGCTAGGAGTTAACCATTAGGCTAGCTAGCAGGCAGTAGGCTAGGTGTTAGCCAGTAGGCTAGCTAGCAGACAGTAGGCTAGGTGTTGGCCAGTACACTAACTAGCAGACAATGGGCTAGGTGTTAGCCAGTAGGCTAGCTAGCAGACAGTGGGCTAGGTGTTGGTCAGTAGGGTAGCTAGCAGACAGTAAGCTCGGTGTTAGTCAGTAGGCTAGCTAGCAGACAATGGGCTAGGTGTTGGTCAGTATTCTAGCTAGCAGACAGTGGGCTAGGTGTTGGTCAGTAGGGTAGCTAGCAGACAGTAAGCTCGGTGTTAGTCAGTAGGCTAGCGAGCAGACAGTAGGCTAGGTGTTGGCCAGTACACTAACTAGCAGACAATGGGCTAGATGTTAGACAGTAGGCTAGCTAGCAGACAGGGGGCTAGGTGTTGGTCAGTAGGGTAGCTAGCAGACAGTAAGCTCGGTGTTAGTCAGTAGGCTAGCTAGCAGACAATGGGCTAGGTGTTGGTCAGTAGGCTAGCTAGCAGACAGTGGGCTAGGTGTTAGCCAGTAGGCTATCTAGCAGACAGTGGGCTAGGTGTTAGCCAGTATGCTATCTAGCAGACAGTGGGCTAGATGTTAGCCAGTAGGCTAGCCAGCTGTGCTGAGCAGCATGTGTCAGCCTGCAGGGCTGCATTCCCATGATGCTCTGACCCATGAGCAGGGATTAGGCCAGGTCATTCATATACACGCTAATCTGCTAGCCACCGTTAGCACCCCCACCACCTTCTGCTCTGCAGCTTAGACAGAGTCCCTCTTGCCTCCCCTATATACCGTTAAACCATCCACGCCCTCCTGCACCTCCCCAGCCCCTCCCCAGTCCCCTCCTATTCCTCCCCCAGCCTCCCTCTAGCCTCCCCCAGCCTCCCTCTAGCTTCCCCCATGTACCGTTATACTGTCTACACCCCCCTATGGGCTACCTCCCCTACCCCCCCTATACCTCCCCGAACCTCGTCCTACATCTTCCCAATCCTCACATAGCTAGCACAACTTCACTTCAGTTTCCCACACACTATCTCCTCCCCCAAACCTCTCAATGCTTCAACAAGCCCTGACAGAGAATTCCCTTTCCTCTCCACCTCAGTCTCCCTTAGCTTCCGCCCAGCCTCCCCTCTATATCTCCCCAGTCATTGCTCCCCTTCACTTATTAGCTCTGCTGCACATCTAACTCTCATCTCCTGCATATTCATAATGCTATTTTCTCCTTTTATACATTTCTCCTTCTCAGCCTCTTTTAAAATAACCTTCCTTTCGTACCCTGGGATGATGATCTCTCTCTCTCTCTCTCTCTCTCTCTCTCTCTCTCTCTCTCTCTCTCTCTCTCTCTCTCTCTCTCTCTCTCTCTCTCTCTCTCTCTCTCTCTCTCCCTGTCCTATCCCCTGTCTTCCTCATCTAACCCACTTCCAGGTCCCTCACTCCCTTCCCCCCCCCATCCTCCCTCCCCGCTGTGCTCCTCCCTCTCTCCTCCCTACAGCCCATTGGGCCTTACTGCGTCTGTCGTAGATGCGTCGAGAGCTGACAGTGACAACCACCTGTGTGTTTGCGTGTGCGTGTTCTGAACGTGTCAGTTAGGGCGGCTGATCCACAGGATGCTGTGGTAAGCCTTGAAAGGATATGCAGCACATTATCAAGTGTATGGCACAGCCATTGTATTTGTATGACTGTGTGTGTATGTGTATGTGTGCATGGATAAGTGTATGTTCTGTATGTCTCTGTGTGCGTGCCTGACGTCCAGAAGAGACTGAAATAGCGCACAGCAGTGTGCTTACAAAGCTCATTAAAAGTGCCTGAACACAAACACTTTCAGACAGAGGTGGCACAGATTCAAACCTGTTCCCTTTCAGCTTCCTCCTCCTGGCAGACAAACAGGCCTTGCTGGAGGCCCTCCAACAGGCCTCATTGTTCCTCAACACGCTGCATTAGGAATGGAGTCTGGCTCCCAGAATAACCACTCACAAACTAAATGTCTGGCTATTAAAGATTGATTAAAGTAGTCTATGATTATTCAATTTTGGGGTGTCTGTGAGGGTGTGGGTGTCATGGCGGACCCCTTTCGACCAATTATCTTGTTTTCTCACTCAGTGAAAGGCTGATTGTTTTTTGTAGAGATGTTCTGTTTATGCAAATACATTGAAAATGTACATTTCCAATGTATTTCCGATGTACATTTTTATCTATTCCTCTCAGACTCGTGCACACACACACACACACACACACACACTAAACACACACACACACACACACGGCCTCCTACTGTTGTTCTGCCTGTGATCTCCCCATTAGGCTTAACATGGGTCTTAATTACCGCTTACCTCTTTCTGATTGGACTAGGCTGGTTCATGCCCCCTCGTTAGGGCTACCTCCTCGTTAGTGGCACCCCCCCATCCTTGTTAGTACCCCTCCATGACCCCCTCGTTAGCGGCAGTTACATGTCTGGTTACCAGACCTTTCTCTCGTCGCTTCATCTCGCTAACAATAATTACGAACGAGAGGCTGTCGATGCCAGACTTACAGATGAACGCTCTCTCTATGTGAAAAACCCTGAGTCACTTTGTGTGTGTATATGTGTGTGGGTGTGTGTGTGCGTGTGTCGGAGCTGGACGATGATCCGTGCAGGTCTTGACTTCCTGACGAGTTCGGAGGTCAGCGTCTCGTGGACCAGCAGGGCGGGCGTTCAGGGTCAGGCTGCTGTTCTGTCAGGGTGAGTTATGTTAACCCCTGAAGTGAGCACCAGCTCAGTGAACTGGTATCTCCTGGAAGATGTGTTACTGCTACGGTCACTTAGCATTGTCGCTACCCAGAGAACTGGATGTTATTGTAACTTTGCATGCCAGCAGGGCATATGTAGGGACACACACACAGACACACACACACAGAAATGCACACACACTTGCATGCACACCAAATACACAAACACACAAGCTCACGTACACAAAATACACAAAACTCACAAACAATGAAACACACACACACTTGTCTCATTGCCAAAAACACATTGCAACTAATGACCAATTAGCTTAGCGAAAGGCCCTTCTGTGCCTCCACGATGCTAATGAAACAACAGCACAGCGACAACAATGGCAGCAGTGTAAGCCCTCCCTTGCTCGTCATCACAGCCGAAGGAGAGAAACGAGAGAATGTTGCCTGGGAAACCAAAAGATGTAATAGTAACAACAGCAAAAGTGACGTTTAGAAAAGTGAGGATTTGGAACTGTGACCTTTCTGCGGTCAAATGTTCTTATACTAATGCTGCTCACTCCCCCTAACGTGTGGTGTAGCAAAGAGGTTAGAGCATTTGATAGTAGGTCAAGTGGTTGCAGGTTTAATAGTTGTACAATTTGGATGAAAGCATCTTGTAAACGGGTAACATTATTATTGTCTCTGATTAGTCTGTTACCATAACAACAATAGCCTATGGTGCTTGGCGTGGGCTTTCATCCAACGAAACACTCATCGAGTGTTACTGGATAATGTCTATGGATCCAGGGGGATCTGAACCCTGGTTCCCCCAAGTGGAGAACCTCCCTCCATCCCTTGTTGCTAAAGGACATGTCCAGACGTCAGATGATAGAAAAAATGTCCTACAGAACAACAACATCAACTGAGAACGCTGCAAGAAAGACAGTTCTCCAGATCCTCCCTTTTTCTCTCTTTCCCCAGCGTCTCAGTCACAACATAATTTGATCGTGTTCTATGGACTTCCAGAACGTCGTTTGTTATTTGGTGTTTCCGGTCCTCTGAAGCTGTCATCTCTGCTTTCTGCGCCCTCCAGATCTCCTTCACTTTCATCCAACGAGTCTTGACTACGCTTCAGAGCGATGCTGGGCGCTGTGTGGTTGAATGTGCTGACTGAAGGCTAGGAACGTTTGATGTTACTGGTGCATGCAGACAGGAAGGGTTTCCATACAGTAAAACAGCCACTTCATGTGGAGGGAGAAAGTAGGTCATCGAAAGAGAGGGAAACAATAAAATAGAATTCCAGGCCAGATAAGCCGTGGAATAGCTTCACACCCCCAGTAAACCTGCTGAGAGTGTGTGCGTATGTGTGGGGTATGTGCCATGTGTGTGTATGTGTCACCAGCTAGGGTACCAGGGGTTCACATTTGGAGCAGGGGACCGGGGTCTAATCTTCCCATTGTCCAGGCCCAGGTAGGGGCCTGGCTGTGGGGATGAAGTTCCCCTTGAAGTAGAGTGATTTAGGGTGGGGCTAATGAAGTATGATAGGACAGACTCACAGCCCAACAGTCACTATGCTTCTCTCCCCCACCAACCTCTCCTCCTCCAGCCTCGCTCACCCCCACCACTCTCCCCCCCAGCCTCCCTCTACTCCTCCTCTTCCCAATCCCCCCTCTCCTCCCCCCCCTCCCCAACGCCTCTCTCCCCTTTCTGCTTCCCTCTCTCTTGCCCCAGACCCTCTTCCCTCTTCCTCCCCCCCTCCTTTTCTTGAGTCGGCCCTGTTCTCAAATCTCCCACACCACCTCACCACACCCCATCACTCTCAAACACCAGATCAATCCCCCCCACCTGCTCCTCCCTCCACCCCTCATCTCCTTCACAATTGTCACCGCGTCTCCTCTCCTCTCTGGGAGGGGGTGAGGGGAGGGGGAGGGGGGGAGCGCGGGCAACAGATGTTGGCTGGTGTGAATAGGCTCCACAGCTCGTAAACTAGCCGGCCGCGATTTGGAGGCGAGAAGGATCAAAGAGAGAGTCCGATTGAGTAAACCCACCTCCCTCCTCCACACACACACACACACACACACACACACACACACACACACACACACACACACACACACACACACACACACACACACACACACACACACACACACACACACAGGTCTTCCCACTTGCTGCTGCTGTGTATAAGTGTTGTGTGTGTGCATCTCAGCATGTGTGTGTGTGTGTGCCAGACGGAGTGAACTCCAGATAAAGAGGCCAGGCAGGGTATCAGAGCTGGGAGGCAGACTTTGACACCTGGGTGATAATTGGGCCTGGGTACCACCAAGTCTCCCAAATCCAGGTGGGCTGTGGTGACTGTGGTGTGAGAGAAGCTCTGCTCCGTTCTGCTCCGCTCACCAGACAATGCTAAAAATAGCAAAGTCGTGAGGAGAAAGGAAAGGAGTGGAAAAGGCAGGATTGGAGAGAGAGAAGAGAAGAATTATCGTCTGACAGAGCACCCAGACAACCTTGCCTGACAGACAGACCAAAGCCAACGATTGTCGAGAGTCAGGGGATTGTCTCCTATGTCTGGTTTCCATTCAGAGGGTCTGGGGTGTTTCCTCTGGGTGGGGAAAAGCCATCTGAGCAGACACAGAGGGTAGGTGTAGCTCAGTGGCTAAAGTGTTTGACTGCAGATCAAGAGGTTCAAATATCTCTTTGTAGCATCGCTTTGAAAAGTGTCTGCCAACTGAATACATCATTATCATAACCCCAAACCACCTAGGAATACCCTGCGACATGATCAATTCTGCTGTTGAACCAGTGAAAGCAGCCAGAACCAGACATGTGAAGCATGTCTAAGTGACTTTGTGTTGAAGTTTTGAGGCAGTGCAGAAGTGGGTTTGAGTCGATGGTTCTAACTGATAAAGTAACCGCAGTATCCTGCTATCCTCAACCATGGTCTCCCCTGGTCTTTTCCTGGTTCCTGGTCTCTCATGGTCTCTGGTCCCTGTAAAACGTTCTAGATGAAGACACTTGAGAGTGTCATCTCTGAGACAACTGGACCCTCCCGACAGGGAAGGATCCTGTCCACTTCCTGGATGTGACACGTCACTGTTGTCTTTCTCTAGATCTCTCCCCCTCTCCCCCCCCCTCTCTTGTTTCCTATTTCTGTTTCTCTCTCTCCCACTCTTTGGAGCTCTTCATGAAGCGATGAAACGTGGATACTTTTGTACACATTTGGAGGTGGGAAAGTATGTAGCGTAGAGGATGGAGAACAATCTTTTGGGGATATGTGAAGCCAGACATGTTTTTCTACTTTTGTTACTTAGTTCAGGTGTCAGTGGTTGTGTTAATGTGTCTTTGGTGTTGGGTTTCATTCTTTGTTTATTATTGATGTATTGTGGTGCTCTCCAGGGCTTGTTAATGTGTCTTGGAGCATGTAGTAATGTCCTGCCAACCTGTAAGGAACTAATAAAGGTGTGCTACTGTAAAACTCTCCACTCTCTGTCAGTCTCTCTCTCTCGCACACTTTCTCTCCCTTCGTTTCCCTCCCTCTTCCCCTCCGGACTTCTCCCCCTCTCTTTATGACTCCCTACATCACACGAACACAAACACGGCTGGTGTGTGCCCTCCTCTGATCTGGAACTCCGGGAGAGGAAGGCAGTGTGTCTGCTTTCACAGTGCCGGTTTCTTGAAAGATACAACTTGTTATCTCAGGCAGATCATCACTGACAGGAGGTCTTCATGTAGACCTCGAGGTGTTTCCGCAAATGCCAGCCACGTCCATGGGGCGTCAAGATGACTGGTACCAGATACGCCTGACAGGACGATGGAGATAAAAGATGAAGGAGGGAGGGGGGGGGGGGGGGGGGGGGGGGGGCGGGAGATTGTCTCCTGAGGTAAAAGTAGGATGAGTTGAAAGTGACATGAGAATATTGTTAAGGCTCACTCAGAGTTGGCCAAATTATTGCTTTAGAGTGGAAAATGGTTCATGGTAATGTCAAACGTGACAATCACATTTTCTCTCTCTCTCTCTCTCTCTCTCTCTCTCTCTCTCTCTCTCTCTCTCTCTCTCTCTCTCTCTCTCTCTCTCTCTCTCTCTCTCTCTCTCTCTCTCTCTCTCTCTCTCTCTCACACACACACACACACACACACACACACTCCCCCCCTTCTCACACACTAATTCAAACATCCTCCAGGATGCAAACAACTCCTTACAATCCCACTGAGGCAATCAAGACATGGAAAAGCAGTTTGACTACGCATAAAGCACATCCTGTTTCAGTCACATGACCCTCTCAAGTGGCAGCCTCTCGGCCCCGGGGCATCTGGGTAGTGACAGCAGCGCCGGGACGAGCAGGTTGGTGTCACCACAGTGGCGTAGGAACAGAGCAAGACCTGCAACATGGAAAACCTTTCCTCTTCCACTCCTGTGGGGGAAAGCGCTTAGTATCCAGCCACAGTGTCAGCGTTCCAAGACTGAGTGTTTTCCTCTGTTGTACCCAGAACCTGAGACAGTGAATTGTATCCCAGCATGCACCTCAGCTGAATCACTGCTTCTCTCTTTGGAGGGATTAGTAGTTATCAGGGGGGGATCAGGTGTTGTAAAGTGTTAGCATTCGCCGTTCCCTTCCTGTCTTCCTGTGTTTTTTCTTCTTCTCTGACAGCGCCAGGTTTAACCTGAGGTTGGCGGCTGCCAGCAGGAAGTTGGCAGCCGGAGACAGGAAACCCACCAGCAGTGTTCTGTCAGTTCTGTCAGTTCCCCTCTTCTTGGTGTTGGGATTTTAAACAAGCACTCACGTCAAGGTCAATGTCAAAGAAATGGAACAAGGCCAAAATGGAGCAGAAGACAGAATCTTCCTCAGGATCAAATTAAGTGAATGTGAGCTCAGCCCAGAGAATATTGGGTTGAGGATTCTGTGGTATGTAGCATTCGATATCAAGGCAGACATTTCACTACAGACAAATATCAACCCAGTCATATGTCCTCAGACATATTGTATATCTCTACAAACATCAGAATATCATCACATAAAGGTATATTTGAACAAACGGTATATTTGAACACAAGACTGTGTAAACAAAATGAGGTCAGAACTAAGTCTGTCTTGTACTGTACATGACTACTGAAGGTGACTGTGACTTTGCAGTTCTATTATATTAGAGTAATCTGTCTGGAAGTCTGATCACACAGCAGATAACAGAAGTCAACAACAGTAGGCATCACATGCAAACAGCCTGTGGAGATGCCTGGGAATCCACACACACACACTCACACACTCACAACAATGAAACGCACGCACACATACATAAAAATGAACAGGCATGCACATACACTTCAGCAGACACACACACACACACACACGTAGACACACACACATGCACACACGTGCACACACACACTCCAGCAGACACACACACACTCCAGCAAACACACACACACACAAAAGGTATGAAGGGTCACTTTATCTTCCCTCCGTCCAGCCTGCGGTTGATGCGTCAGCGGGGTCGTCTATCACTCCCACAGCCTGTCACAACATCCGACACCAGCTCTGATCCCCAGCCTCCGCACGGCTGACAGGGGTGTCAGGATCCCTGCCCTGCCACGGTACCCGTCAGACATCACATCACCTGCTGAGGAGAGATCAGAGCCACACACGCCAGCCTCAGGTAGGGAGGAGGATTCATGGTTCATGCAAGAAGAACTCTGAGAAACGAGACAGGAGAGAAGAGATGGGAGGCAGGAGATGCTCTTTTAGTGTTTGTGTGTCCGAGAACGGCCGGAAGATATCTGAGGTGAGAAAGGGTGTTGGGGTGGAGGTTGAGAGGGGGAGAAAGGGTGTTGGGGTGGAGGTTGAGAGGGGGAGAAAGGGTGTTGGGGTGGAGGTTGAGAGGGGGAGAAAGGGGGGAGGGGGGGGGGGGGGGTTGGGGTGGTGGGTGAGAGAGAGAGAGGGAAGGTGTTGGGTGGAAGGTGAGACAGAGCGAGGGGGTTGGGGTGGAGGGCGAGAGATTGGGAGATCAATGAGGGTTAGGCCTGGGGCAGATCCAGGGGGACCCCTCTGGCTGCCCCCTAGTGACAGACACCCACAGCCGTGACAATTTCGACCCTAGACCCTGCAGTGGAGGCCCAGTGAGTTCCAGGGGAAAGTTCCTAGTTTCAGAGTAAAGTAGAAACACAGCTTCACTGTGCCCTGGAAGGATGAAACAAGGCAACTGAATCCAAGAAGAAGAAAACACATTTAAGACTTTATTCCTTACAAAAACAAAAATGATTTGTCAAAAGGAACAGAGAGAAACCATGGCAAACCTTCAAGAAAAATATTTTTATTTCATTATAAATCCACATATTTTGTATCTATGAAAGCATAAAATCCCATGTTAAGTGTTTTGTGTTTGTCGTCTTGTTGGTTTCATGATCGTCGAGGGTATCAACAGGGGTATCAAATCAGCGCGAACAAAGAGTGTGTCTCACATACAAATACGAACACAGTCAACAAACAGCGAGGGCTCAAGGACAGAAGACTGGATCCTGACAGACAACACAGTCTTTGCCTGGTGAGCTTTTAATTCAACCAAACTCAAGTTATTTGTGTATTTTTTTTCATCCCCATCGTAAGAGCATGACACTGTGCTGCAGTTGTGTTGTGTCTCAGCCCCCTGCTGTTTCCCTGGCTTGCAGACCAGTCTGATACTGACACACAGACAATCCAAGGACAAAATACTGAATGTTCTTCACGCTCATCCACAACGGATAGACTTCTTCTCGTAATAATTTGAATATATTATTCATTTGTCCACAAAGAGAGAGAGCACAAGAGAGAGAGATGGAGAGAGAGAAAGAGAATGAGAGAGAGGTTTAAGATTTAAAAGGTTATAAAGTGCCCTAACAGTTCTCTGAATGACAGTTAGATATAGGTGGGTCGATGTGACATCATCACCAATGCCCTTGGGCAGGAGAATACTGTATTGGATCCAGTAGATCTCTCTGTGACAAGATCCCTCCAGTAGATCTCCAGAGTAGCACATTTCTCTGTTGTAGATCTCTAGAGTAGCAGATCTCTCTGTGACTAGATCCCTCCAGTAGATCTTTGAAGTGGTAGATTATCTGTGACTACATGCCTCTAGTACATCTCTATAGTAGCAGATCTCTTTGTCAGTGGATCCCTCCAGTAGATCTCTGGAATCAGCAGATTCCTCTGGTAGTGTATTCCTTTGGCATACGATCATCAGGGGAGAGAGGAGCGGGGATCAACAGACCACAACACCCACAAGACACTGCACGGATCTTCCATGGATGTTCCGAGATCGGCAAAATCTACATCGGAATCCGACAAGTATCTCCAAAGTTGTTCCACGTTCCTAGATGGAATCCTGGAATCCTCGAGTCCCACCGGTCAAAGGTCTGCAATTACCTCATGAGGACAGAGACGGGACCAGGACAACCCCCCCCCCCATCACCCCCCTCCCCCCACCCCCCAGCCACTCGTCTCCACACGCAGGGAGGGGGTGTGAACCCATGCAGTGCTGCTCCAGAGCTGGGTCCAGGCCTGGTGGCTTCTGGGTAGAATTGCATAAGAAACAAAGCACAATGTTCTACGACTGGTGTCCCGCCCACCTCTGGTATCTACTCTCGGATTGGCTGCCATCCCTCAGGTTGGCTCTGAAGACTCATGGACCAAGAAGACCTGATTGGAGAGGAAGACAGGAAGTGGTCATCAGACATTTCAACCACTCGGAGACATGGTTGAACAGAGTCAAAGTAAACAACGTTTGGAAATGTCTGCTAAATGGTTTGACATTTTCAGCAAAGCTCTTTACTACATTGTACTTGTTCTTTGTAATTGTCCCTGCAATCACCACTCCACTACTATTAGGGTTGGTCTTTGGAGAAGCATGTCTCGCTGTCAGTAAATGCCATTTTGTCATCAAATTGACAATCACAATGAGGTGAAGCAACTCACATGTCCCTAATCTCTCTCTCTCTCTCTCTCTCTCTCTCTCTCTCTCTCCTCTCTCTCTCTCTCTCTCTCTCTCTCTCTCTCTCTCTCTCTCTCTCTCTCTCTCTCTCTCTCTCTCTCTGTATCCCTTTCTCTATCTCTCTATGTCTCTCTCTCTCCAGTAGACGAGACAATGGGTTGGAATGTGTGAAAGTCTCTCACACACACACACACACACACACACATACACACACACACTGGAATCAATATACTGTATGAGACACATATGAGAATGAAATACCAGAACAGGAGCCAGTGTGTTTACTCTCCTCTTCTCTCCTCTACTTTCCACTTCACTTCTCTCCTGTCCTCTCCTCACTTGATCAGTGTCGCCGTAAATCCTTATCCTCAATTCCCCATCTGTTCTGTTTCACGTTTACCCTTTTTCCCTCCTCTCTCAATCTATCTCCCGCACACACAATAAATCACCTGGTGTCCCTCTCTTTTGCTTTATCTTCAATCATTATATTCTCCCCTCCACCCATTGTCTCCCTCTGTCCTCCCTGATCCCTCTATTCCTGGTGTTTTCTCGTCAACACCACTCCCTCTCCGATCCTACACTCTGCTCAGCCCTTCAACTGCTCCCTCTCTTCCCCTTCCCCTCATGTTCTTCATTTCTCTTGGGGGGGTCTCTTGGATGAGTACTATCTCTCTCTCTCTCTCTCTCTCTCTCTCTCTCTCTCTCTCTCTCTCTCTCTCTCTCTCTCTCTCTCTCTCTCTCTCTTACTATCTCTCTCTCTCTACCACTCTTCCTGCGCATTACAGATACGGAAAGACTGTCAAACTCTGAAGGCTGGGGTTGACAGACGCAGACACACACACACGCGCGTGCGCACACACGCTCGAGGCTCTAGAATGGGGAGAGATGGAGAGAGAGAGAGTGCAGCTCGGTGTTGAAGGAGGACACTGCAGTACAAGACTCGTCCACCAGGGGTCAGTGTCACACCAGCCCCTCACGCCGTAGCAGCGCTTCACTGTGAACATTGTTTAAGCTCTGGCAAGCTGCTGCATTCACACACCCTTGTCAGCTCTGCCGCTAAACAGGCCTATAAAACAATGGATGCTTCATCCCTCTAAAGCCACTACTCTATTCATGGTTATGGCACACACAATGAGGTCACACAGGAGGGACTGTCCGTGTGTGTGTGTGTGTGTGTGTGTGTGGGGGGGGGGGGGGTGGTATGTGTATTTGTGCATGACTGTGCGTGTGTGTGTGTATCTGTGGGGCTTTTGTGTGGGGAGGTTGAAGGTGTGTGTCTGACGAGAGTTGAAGACACCCCAGTGCAACTCTGGCCAGACAGATGTATTGTGGATTAGTAGGCAGCCGGTCCAAAGCAGCTTGTGGTGTGTGTGTGTGTGTGTCTGATATTGCAGCAGATATTAAACCCTGGACAGATATGCTGCTGGTCGGCTGGGAGTAGAAGACTGGGAGGGAGGGACAGAGGGAGCATAGACACACAGCGAGGGCGGGTGGGAGGGAGGGGGAGGAGGGAGAGGGGGGAGGAGAGAGAAAAAAAGGGGAGAGAGCGTGACGGGAGGGAGACAGAGGGAGGGGGAGAGAGGGAGAGGGGGGAGGAGAGGGAGAAAAAGGGAGAGAGCGTGACGGAGGGAGACAGAGGGAGGGGGAGAGAGGGAGATATTGAGGGAGGGAGAGAGTGAGATGGGGGGAGAGAGGGAGAGATTGAGGGAGGGAGAGAGAAGGATGGAGGGAGAGAGGGAGTGTAGGGAGGGTAGGCAGGAAGGAGGCAGATGGGGAGCGAGGGAATGATGGAAGAGGGGGGGGGGGGGACACCCAGACTGGAGGACTAGGGGAATAAGGGCTAGTGGAGGCAGGGTTGGACAGAAGAAACCCAACATAACTGATGGGAAGGGAGTCATAAGAGGAAAATGTGGAAGAAATTGAGTCAGGGAGGTTTGGAGGGATGGAGGGAGGAGGAGATGGAGCGTAGATGTGTGGAGGCATGGGGGGAGGGATGGGGAGATGGGAGGGATCGATTGAGGGAGGGATAGAGGGGTGATAGAGAGATACAGGCAGGGAGGGAGAGAAGGAGGGATGGAGGGAGAGAGGAATGAGGGAGTACTAGAGCCCTGCTAGTCATACTCTAGTGTTTATCTGCTGTGTGATTTTATGATGATTGCTTATTCCCTCAGCCTAGACTGGCATGGGGAACCAGCAATACCACAGCTGCTGGGCTGTAGAACCAGCACACACACACACACACACACACACACACACACACACACACACACACACAAAGAGACACACACATACACAAAGCCTACTTTCAGACAGACACACCCATGCACACATATATACACACGCACACACACACACACACACACACACACACACACACACACTCACAAACAGCCATACATATATCCAAACACACATTCTCCCTGTGACACACTTGGTTGATGCAGCTGTAGCAGTGCTTCAGTGGAACATCTGTTATGCTGACTCATCTGAGCTCACTGGAAAGACACGCCCTTGAAACAGGCAGACACATTCGGACTCGCCTGTTCTCTGGTGGTACGCATATCCCCCTGCACACACATGAACTCATATTTTGTCACACTCATACTCTGATTGGCAGAACAGCCGTGATCGACAGACCCCACTCACCTATGACAGGAGAGCCTGCTCGGCGAGGCAGGGGGGGAGCGGGGCGTCGCCCGTCCTGTGTTATTGTGAGGTGGCGTCGTCCTCCGTGCGCCCGTACTCGGGGTTCAGATCCACCACAGTGGTGCCTCTCAACGCCCCGCCAAACCCCCCCTCGCACCCCCCTCCCGGCCCGTCCTGCCCCCTGTCCTGGGGCGGCGGGGGCTTGCCGCCGGCCGAGCCCAACCCCGCGGAGGAGGAGGGGGGCAAGTGAGCCCCCGGGGCCCCCCCGCCTGCCCCCCGTTGGTCTGGGAGCACACGTTGCTGACGCGGGCCACCTTCTGCTTGTAGTGGTTGCTGTGCAGCTTGTACTTCATCAGCAGGATGAAGATGAAGACGAGGACCGAGGCCACGATGATGCCGCCGATGATGATGATCATGGTGCCGCCCAGGAAGTGGTCCCGTATGGAGTGGCAGCGGCCGTACTCGCGCTCGGTGGCGAACGCCACACAGCCCACCAGGCGCGTGCCCGTCAGGGCCGTCACGCCGTCGTCGTACACGGCCAGCACGCACAGGTCGTAGTCACGCGATGCGGCCAGGTCGCTGAGCAGGAAGAGCTTGTGGGAGGCCGGGATCATCCTGGGGGGGGGGGGGGGGGGGGGGGGGGGGAAGGGGAAAGGGAAATGAGAGAGGGGAGAGAAGAGGGGGGATTGTGGAGAGGAAAAAAGAGAGAAGAAGTTGGTGGTGAGGAACGTGGGAGAGTTTGGGAGGAGTGGTGGACAGTGAGAGTGAGAGAGAGAGGGAGGGAGGGAGAGAAAGAGAGACAGAGAGAAAGAGAGAAAGAGAGAAAGAGAGAGAGAGAGAGGAATGTTATTGATGGAGGGATGATTGGAGGAGAAATGTAAAAGTGGAGGTCAGAGAACCAAACAACCTCCTTTTCAACTCGCAAAGATTACATTTAACCTTGAACAGCTCCACACAAACACACATAAATACACACGCACGCACACACACGCTCGCACATATACACACTCTTGACTACCCTCTCGTTCTCTTCTCTCTCAGACAGGTAAAGCATGATTTACTCCTTGTCTCACACAAACACAGACACACATGTATACTCACACACACACACACATATACACACTAGACCACACAGAGAAGTGTGAACGTGTGTGAGAGGACCTTACATGCATTATTCATACAACCCCCCCCCAACACACACATACACACACACATACTCTTCTTCTTCCACCGCCAGGTTATTTCCATTTATCAACTTGGTTGCCGTGGCCACGGGCTCCAAGGTGACGAGGAGAGAGTGTGGTTTCTGAGGCTGGTGGTGTCCACCGGTGATGGGTGGGGGGGGGGTGACTGTGTGTGTGATGGCACGTGCATTAAACATTTCTCCCGTGGCCAACGGAGCTGTTGGGAAGGGGGGTGAGGAGGGGTGAGGAGGGGTGAGTGGGGGGGAGCAGAGTCAGAGGTCATCCTCTGCAGAAACCATGCTTCTACTCTTCACACCCCCGCTGTTCCTATTAGACGGGTCTGTCCTGTCCTGCACACAGGTTAACACTGTCACACACCCACTACACACACTAACACACACCAACACACAGGCTGACCCAGCCGCACACAATCTACAGTACACGCATACAAACTAACATATCATGCAGACTAACCCGCCACACACACACTAATACACATGCTAATACACGCACACACGATACTACACAGGCTGACACGCAGCCACGCACACGCTTCCACACACGCGCTAACTCACGGCACCCCCCCCTCCTCCACTCTCTCTTCTCAAGTGGATAGGGGAAGGATCAGATAGACTGGGGGTTGGGCTGGGGCTGGGGCTGGGGTTGGGCTGGGGTTGGGCTGGGGCTGGGGCTGGGGCTGGGGCTGGGGCTGGGGTTGGGCTGGGGTTGGGCTGGGGCTGGGGTTGGGCTGGGGTTGGGCTGGGGTTGGGCTGGGGTTGGGCTGGGGCTGGGGTTGGGGTTTGGCTGGGGCTGGGGTTGGGCTGGGGCTGGGGCTGGGGTTGGGCTGGGGCTGGGGTTGGGCTGGGGCTGGGGCTGGGCTGGGGCTGGGTGAGCGGTAGAGGTAGATGAGGGTTGTGAAGGATGAGACTTGGGCGAGTGAGCTGTAGGGTGCATGAGGGGTAGAGGTAAATGAGGGCTGTGCTGGATATGGGGTTAAGTAGTAGATAAGGGAAGGTGGTCATCATTAGTGATGACCACCTTCCACGTAGGCCTGTGGAAATCGTTAGGCCGTCGTTAGGACGCAGCCTACAGGCGTGTGTGTGGGTGGCGAGTGTGTGTGTGCCTCAGGTTGTGAGAAAGGTTTTCTGGATCAGGAGATAATATGTCCAGATGTAGAACCTCAGACCTCAAGCCGTCTGGCCTGCTCTGTTGGAGCTGACCCTGGAAGAGGGAGAGGGGGGGCGTTGTTCATCATTACCGGATGGGCCTGAGGGGGTGGTCATTATTATAGGAGCTGGAAGGATGGATGGCAGGAGGTGAAGGAGATGGCTGGAGGGTGGCCTAAAAGACGACCGGTGGAGGGAGAGGAGGTGTGTGTGTGTGTGTGTGTGCGTCCAGTCTTGTCAGTTTTGACCTTGTCACAGTCCTTGTCACCAGACTTCCAGTCTGTCACGTCTGAGGACAGAACGTGGGCCAAGCAGGGGCCAGGGGCCGTGCGGTGGGGTGGGGTGAGGGGGTGTGAGGGGGGGTGCCATCAGCTGCCAGAATCGGTAGGGGCGGAGGGCAGGTGGAGGGTGTGCGTGTGTGTGATGCCTTTTGTGTGCCACACAGGGTGTGTTCGTCTCTGTGTATTCTGTGAACATGTTTCTGTCTGTCACACGTGTGTGACAGTGAGTGGGTGTCACATTTTCCCATCACCTGCTGTCTGATATAACCAGTGTGATGCTGTATAATTGCTTGGGATTCAACTCTAGGCTCCAGCAGAACAGACATATAGGCAATTACTAGGTACTGATCCCAGGATGAAAGAGAGGGATAGAGAGAGGGGAGAGAGAGAGATAGAGAGAGAGAGAGAGAGAGAGAAGGAGAGATAGAGAGAGAAAGAGAGAGATAGACAAAGGGAGGGAGTGAAAGAAGCTCAAAGAAAGAGGAATGAGAAAACAATGAGAAGGCAAATGGACACCTTCTATTCTCAGGGCTGGTAAAAAAAAAAGTCTCAGATGACATAAAAGCTGTTCTCCCCTTTATCTCCCCCTCCCCCCCCCCCCCCCCCCTGTCTCCCGGCCGGCTGTCTACTGGGACTGGGACTCATGTGGGCTTAATTGATTTGAAAACGCAAGCGCTGATTACTTTGCGCTTACACAAAGCAAGGGGCCTTCCCATGATTTTTCTTTTTTGGCATAATTAACCGCAAAATGCTTTTCATACGTGTATTTTCTTCCGTTGTAATCCTTCCTGAGGGATCGGACGAGACTTAATTACATGCTCGCAACGCTCCTTCAGCGAGGGATCACCCCAGGGTCACGGATCCGGGGAGGAAGGATGAGATGGAGAATAGAGGAAGAGGAACAGGAGGAATATGAACAGAACAATCAATTGATTCATTTCCTGCACTGTCTATTGTTGGGTGCTGCAATAACCCAGAGCGAGGGAGAGAGAGGGAGTCTGAGAGAGAGAAAGAGAGAGACTGAGACAGACAGTCAGAGAGGGAAAGAGAGAGAGTTGTAGAGGAAGAGAGAGTTAGAGAGGTAGAGATGAAGGAAGATGGTTGGAGATGGGGGGGGGTGAGGGAAAGGGAGGAGAGAAGATGAGGAAGTGGGTGGATGGATGAGGCGTGGGAGAGAGCAGGGGGAAGAAGAGAAAGAGAGAGATGGAGCTTGTTTCAGCCCTGAGGCAGAGGGGATAAGGAGACTCCCAGCTCCAGTCTGACTCTGTATTGCTCCAGAGCTATGGCCAGCTTGCTTTATTGTGTTAGAATAAATAGAAGTACTTATCTGTTCAGGGAAAAGCACACAAGGGGAGACAGATGACTGTCAGGGTTGATATTTTCCTTCACACACATACACACACACACACACACACACACATAACTCACACACACACACACACACATAACTCTCACACACACACGCACACGTTCACATGGACACATTATTATGCAAAACAAGCATAAACACATTAAACCATGAACACAAAAATTCCTCCCCATTACATAATAAACAAACACCACTGATAATGCAACACACACCTGAGTCTAATGGGCCGCAGACAAGCTGTAGCTAGCAGCTAGAGGCTAGGGGGAAGAGGCTGGGGGGAGAAGCTGGGGGAGGCGGGTGGAAGGCCCGGGGGAGAAATGGTAGACGAGGCTGGATAGGAGAGGCTGGAAGAGCGGCTGGAGGAAGACTGGAGAAGAGAGGCTGGTAGACAAGGCTGGATAGTAGAGGCTTGGGGAGAGGCTGGGTGTGAGAGGCTGGGTGGGAGACTGGGGGAGAGGCTGGATGATAGAGGCTGGGAGACAGACTGCGGGAGAGGCTGGAGGAGAGAGGCAGGGAGAGAGACTGAGGGAGAGGCTGGAGGAGAGAGCCTGGGTGAAAGGCGGGAGGAGAGAGGCTGGGTGAAAGGCTGGAGGCGAGAGGCTGAGTGAAAGGCTGGAGGAGAGAGGCTGGGTGAAAGGCTGGAGGAGAGAGGTGGCAGAAGTTGGGGAGAGAGACTGAGGGAGAGGTTAGAGAGGAGAGGTGGGGTGGGTGGAAATCCGGAGTTGAAAGGCTGGTAAAATAGGCTGGTTGGGAGTAGCTGGCATGGGGGCTGGAAGGGAGAGGCTGGAGGAGAAAGGCTGGTGGGGAGGCTCGAGGAGAGAGGGTGGAAGGGGAGGAGGCTGGAGAGGCTGAAGGGGAGAGGTTGTTGAAGAGTGCTTATCAAACACCAACCATTGGAAGGGTTAGTGCATTTTAACAAGGTCCCACATTCATACCACCCAAACACTAACATTGTGTTATTATGTGAGGATTTTTAGATGTTTATATTTGTATATGTGTGGAGATAATGCCTCTTTTCTCCAAGGCTGGCATTCACACATGCATAAACACACACACACGCGCACGCACACACACACACACACACACACACACAAACACACACAATCACTTAAAATACTTTACAATGCAACACTTCCTATAAATCCTTCCATGACCCCCTTAGATAGCTCTACAGAGAACAGTTCTGACACTCTCTTCATTACATCACTATACGACCGGCCTTCCACACACTACATCACCGCCAGAGTAGATAATATCCCACTCTATCTCATCCTCAGTCAGGTCACCACATCGCCAACTCCGCCTCCTTAGCCCTGGAGACAAGATGGATGCTAGCATGTCCTCTGATTATGGCTCTACATCACCTCCATGTCACTGCAAACTCCATTACCGCTAACGGTTAACGGCTATTGAGGAGAGAAGCTATAGGCCGGGGTTGGCTGATGGCTTATCAACTCTGCAAGGCAATTGGCTGGGGATGGCTAATGGCTAGGATGCATTGCAATACAACGATACAGGCTTGGAAGAGGCTAATGGCTGATGCTAATGGATACCTGGCAAAAGCCCTGCAAGGCTTTACTTTAGGCTGAAGGGGGGTGAGGTCAGTGTTTACCTTTCAGTCATGCTCAAGTTGATTTGACTGTTCTAGCATCACGTGTTAGATGTGCACAGTCAAGGAACAGGCAGAGAGACAAGCAGACAGACAGACAGACATACAGATGAGCAGACAGACAGACAGACATACAGATGAGCAGACAGACAGACAGACGTGTACCCACCTGTATATGAGTATGTCATCCGTAGAGCTGTTGTACTGAATCTGGTACATGCGGACCCCAGGTATGTGGTTCTGCGGTGGCCAGCGGATGGTGGCGGAAGAAGATGTCAGCTCCGACACGCTGACCCTCTGCTGATCAGACCGGGCGTGGCCCCCGCTGGCGTTGGTGGACTTGATGGAGGTGGGGATGTCCGAGGGCCCGGGGTCAAGCTCCATCTTGGGGTCAAAGTGCGGCGAGGGGTTCACCACCAGCTCCACCGGCGCCGTGGTCTCGCCGGCCGCGTTGGACGCGATGCACGTGAACTTCCCCGAGTCCTTCACGGTGGAGGTGATGATGTCCAGGGAGCCGTTCTCGTAGCAGAGCGTCCTCGACGTGTTCCCGATCAGCTTGTTCTCCGGGCTCACCCAGTGGATGGAAGGTTCCGGGTCACCGACGGACTTGCAGCGCAGGCTGACCTTCTGGCCCTCCATCACGAACATCTTGGAGGTGTGCCGGGTGATCATGGGAGGCTCGCACACAAACTCCTCCTCCCGGATGGTCCAGAAGTACTTCCCCGCCAGCTCTCGGGGCGAGGCGCAGGTCTCCAGGTCGTCCTCGCGGGTCAGCCTCCTCAACCACACCAGCTCACAGTTACAGTGGAGCGGGTTCCCCCCGAAGCTCAGAACCAGGGCGGTGAGCGGAGAACCCTTCATCTTGGCGTAGACGGGGATTCTGAGGAACAGAGGGTCTGGAGGGATCTTCTTCAGCTTGTTGGAGGTCATGTCCAGACGAGCGAGCTTGTGCAGGTTAGAGAAGATGCCCTCGGGGACAAACTCGATGAGGTTGTGGTCCAGGCCGAGGGTGTTGACGGAGGCCAGCAGGGCGATGGTGTCCCAGGGGATGTTCACAAGGTTGTTGTAGGACAGGTCCAAGTCCTCCAGCGTCTCCAGGAAGTCCTGGAAGCTGCCCTCGGAGATGCTGTGCAGCTGGTTGTTGCTCAGGATCAGGTGGCGCAGGTTCACCAGGCCCTGGGGGGCGGGGGTGGGGGTGGGGGGAGGGTGCGAAGATAAGGGGAGGGAGGAAGGGGGATGTTGGTGAGTTGATGGGGGTGGGTGAGAAGGTTGGGGATGGGGAGGGGGGGTGTAACAGGGTTATGAATCACATGAAAACTGTGAGGGACTGTCCTTTTCTGACAGATAAATACCTTCTCCAATGTGCTATTGCTGGAGAACAATCTGTAAGATCCTGTACATTGCATTTCATTATGCTAGTTAGTACATCTCTCCCTCGATTCCTCTAATGTTAATGACATGTCACATGGGGAGGTAGGGGGTGGGCGGCTGAACCACAGACTATTTCCAGCTTATTCCCCACAACAAACACCCATAATTCACCCAACCCCCATCCCCTTAACAACCACCACACCTCCCTCAAAGTCCCCGGGATCGCCGCTGTGCCCGTACCTGGAAGTGCGAGTCGTCCAGGGTGGTGAGCCGGTTGGCGTCCAGGTGCAGGGCGTGCAGGTCCTGCAGGTCTGCGAAGGCGTAGGGCATGATCTGGCTGATGGTGTTGCGCGACAGCGTCAGGTGGATCAGGCTGCTCATGTTGGCGAAGTCGCGGTGCCGCAGCGTGGTGATGAAGTTGTCCATCAGCCTCAGCTCGGCCGTCTGCCGGTCGATGTTGGGCGGGACGAACAGGAGGCCCGTCTTGGCGCAGAGGACGGTGTAGGACGGCAGCAGGTTCTGGCACGTGCAGCGCTTCGGACACAGCATGGAGTCGGTCGTCGCCGCGGCCGCCGGGACGAGGAGAAGTAGCAGGAGGAGGGTCTCCATGGCAACGCTGATGTCGAGCAGGAAGGGGTTGAGGGGGGAGGGGAAGGGGGGACGGGGGGAATGGGGGAAGGGTGGGTGTTAGTGGATAAAGTTGATGCACTGAGAACGCGTGTGCGTTTGATCCTTTTATGCTAGTTCCAACACCCAAGTTGGTGTGTATTCAGTCTGTGGATAAAGAACTAGAGAAGGTTCCTACAAATGCGAATCAGTGACTGAAAAAAGTCTTTGTGATGCGAGATGATCTAGAACATCAGTTAGCTTTTTCTGAAGATTGACATCAGAACTTTGCCAAAACTGCTTATGCAAAACTGCAGATGATATGATGAAATATGCATGCCTAAGTAGGCCTCGTGGTGCTGTGGGCTGAATATGAACCAGCTGGCTGAAGATAACACTGGGATCACTCACACACACACACACACACACACACACACACACACACACACACACACACACACGCATATGCACACACAAACACACACACACACAAACACACACTGATATCTGACTCCCCATCCTCCTACCCTTCCTCAAACATCATGCCCCTGGTCCTAGCCAGGCATATGTAAACACACTGATGCTCCAGAAAAGCTAATGGCTATCAGATAGGAGATTCTTTGTTCAGTGTTTGTGCATTCCCTTCCATTTTCATAACGTTTACAAAGATGAGCATGAAGGTAATTATTTTCCGTGCCAGGGAACCCGCTCTGAATACCAAGAAGCAGGATGGGGGCTGATGAAAGAGTCACAGTCAGGATAGGAAGAGGAGGAGGAGAGGAGGAGGAAGAGGAAAAGGAGGAGGAGGAGGAAGAGATAGAGATAGACTGTTCTGTGTAGTTACAGCTTGATACCTACTGGTGGGGATGTTGAGCTGTGCAGTTGTGCACACAACACCCTCTTTGTGTGCCTGGCTCCACACACGCACACACAAACACCAAACACACACACACACCAAACACACACACGCCAAACACACACACACACACACACACGCCAAACATACACACACACACACACACACAGGAGCCAGGAGGGAGTGGGACTGCAGTTCTGCTTAAGCGAGTCATATATCACAGGTCCAGAAAAAGACACAGCATCTCTATAGTCGGGCCAGACACACTTCCGGAAAGTCACACACACACACACAGTTGGTGCATGACAGAAACGAAGCGGTGATGGAGACAGCTATTAGATGTTTCCCTCACCACCAAAAGAAAGTCTGAGTAAAAAGCAAAGTGCATGCCACAGCGCTCAGAAGCCAAACTAGATTTTCTGCGGTTCAGTCACGGTGGCATCTAACTGTGGTGTACATTTAGCCAGGGAACAGTATGTGAACGAGTCTGGCAAAGCACACCCATAATGAGCCGATTGTTACTGGTTATCACCCTGGTATTAGGGAACTATACACGCAGAACAGTCGGACTACTCCAAAACCCAACCTCTGCCATCTGAGACCCAGCGTGAGCCCAAGTGTCTGGCGTCAATCAAGTACCCAGCATGCATCACTCAGCAGACACATAAAGGAAGCATGAGTATTTGCCCTCAACGTGGTGGCTCTCGTAATTACGCTTATTGTGAGATGGAGAAAGAGAAACCGGAGGGGTGTTTGTGTTGGAGGATTTGAAATACCATGGAATATTATGTTTGGGGGATTATGTAACATATATATATAGTGAGATGATTTTCCGCCAATTAGACCTCTGCGGGGAGGGATTTGTTTAGGAGGTGGCGTAATCACATACATTTTAGAATGCCGCGAAGGAACAGCGGGGTGAAGGGTGGGAAGGAGAGGGCTTGTGGACAGGCTATAGAAAGACCCTGTATGACGGCTCTGATGGTGAAATATTCATGCCAGCGCACCCATTCAATACCTCTTCCCAAGCCGAAACAAGCTGTATTGACTGACTCCATCAATATTTCAAAGGAGAGGAGAGAGGGGCAACTGTTGAATTGTTTGACCGAGAGATCAGGGGGAGGATGGAAGGAGTGGGTGGAGGGTGGGGGGTGGGTGGGAGGAGGGGGGAGTGGGTGGAGGGTGGGGGGTGGGGGGGAGGATGGGGGAGTGGGAAACGGGTCGACCTCTTAGTCTGTGGTGAGGGGTTTTCCTGACTATCATCTGGGTAAAGATGTGCTAAACACACACACACACACACACACTGACACACACATTCAAGAAGAAGACTGGAGCTGAGGAGAGGAGAGGATACTGTGTGTAGCGGTGTGTGCAGCTTTGTGTGGTAGCTGTGAGTGTAGGTGTGTGGTAGGTGTGCAGTAGCTGTATGTGCAGGAGTGTGTAGTAGCTGTTTCTGTAAGTGTGTGTGGTATATGTGTAGTAGCTGTATGTGTAGCTGTGTGTAGTAACTGAATGTATAGTTGTGTGTGTAGGTGTGTGTAGCAGTGTGTAGTAGCTTCATGTGTAGGAGTGTGTGATAGTTATGCTGGCAGTGTGAAGTAAAACGTTGTTAGCCAGACTTGAACAAATTCTTAAAGAACTCTGTTCCAATGCCAGACATTTCATCAAGACAGACAGGCCACACAACAACTAAGAATTCCCATTTGCTCGACTGTATGAAGGTGTGTGTGTGATGACCCTGGCCGTGATCACAACAGTAAATATAAGTAAGTAGGACAGCTGTGTTTGAACAGTCAGACCCTGCAGCCTGCAGTGTTCTCTCTCTGGCACAAACACAGACACACACATACACTCCCCTGGGCCTCATGGCTGTTACCAGGGTTCATTGGACTCTCTGTTACCTTTCTACATCAACCACACATACACACACAGAAACACACACACATACAGACACACACACACGCCTACAAGCATATGCACAAATATGATTTTAGAAACATGAGTGTGTGTGTGATAGAATGCAGCTGTGAGGGCCTTTACGGGTTTGTTGACCATCATAACAGGCCTGATCCAAACCCACATTACCCATAATGATAGGGCACCGGACTGAACATGAGCCCACCTGGACCTAATGGAAAAATGCACAAAGGAGCATTTTTGGACATTTTCCCAAACAGACACAGACAGAGACGGATAGAATGCAGACGCATTCATTCACTTCATCTCTCTCTCCATCCCTCTCTCCATCTATCTCCCTACATTTCCTTCACTTCCATCTCCCTCCCACCCTGCATCTCTCTTTTCTCTCTCTCTCCATATCTCCCTCTGTCTCCATTTCTCTCTCTCTATCTCCATCTATCCATCTCTATCTCTCTCCATTTCTCTTTCTATCTCTCTCCATCCTTCTCCATCTCTCTCTCTCCCCCTCCATCTCACTTTATTTCTAACTCTCTCTCTCTTTCCATCTTTCTCCTTCTCTCTCTATTACAGTGCTACCTTACCAATCAGTGTTCCTTTGTGTGAGGCTAACCTGTAATTGCAGAGAGCAGATGAAAAGCACAGGCTAATGAGTGGACAGCAGACTTTTCTTTGTTACGGGGATACTGCTGTCTGCTGCTGTTTGACCTAACTCTACGCCCCCCCCACGCTACGCCCTGCAGCCCATGACCTCCTACCCCCCCCCCCCCCCACACACACACACACACATCCATACCCACGTCCCCTTTTCTCAATACAGTAATCGTCCCCATTCGTCTAGGTAAATAAACCCTCTCACTAAATGGACTTGTGTGAAAGAGTGATGCTGGGTTGGTGTGTGGTGGGGCACGTGTCATGGGCATGTGTGCACACATGTGTGTGTCCTCCCAGGGGGGGGGGGGGGGGGGGGGGGTTAAAAGGACAGATGCTATTTTACAACCTCTGCATTCACAAATAATACTATTACTATTACAATACTATTACTGGTACAATACTACTACAATAACATTACTATTACAATACTATTACTGCTAATAAAGTTCCACTAAACATCTTGTACACACAAACACAAACAAACACACAGACATGCACACACACACACACACATATATGCACACAGGAAGCCATTCACGCACACAAGTAGGTACACCAACACAAAGGCACACACATGAACACACACACACCCAGTAACAAGGATACATATCCTTTCTGCACACATACATACACACATACACACACACACAAACATTTCCAATTAGCACATATACAGACTTGCACCCACTCTTGTAGACAAACACATACACTTAATCATTTCTTTTTTACTTATGTAAACCACAAACAAACACCCACTTATTGTCAGCAGGTACTGTACAGGATCATACATCTTCCAAAGCATTTTCACACAAACACACACACACAAGGTTTCTGTCGAATATTTTGTCTTACACAAACGTGTCCAAATGTTTCTGTTTTTTTCAACACGTCAGGAGTTATGTATGTATACATATACATACACACAAACACACACATACTCTCTCACACACACACACACATTACCTATCTTTTTAGTGTCTTCACACTCTTCACCACCTTTCCATCTAACCCCGACCTCTAATTAAACCACTTCACCTGCTCTCAGATCAGACATGTCTCTACCATTACACACTCCATCTTTCCTTACACACTCACACACACACACCGTGTCCCTCTCTTTCCCCTGGTCTCCCCCACACTCCCTCGACTCCTCCTCCCTCTTCCCATATCATTGGCCAGACTCCAGGCATGGATCAGATAGAGAACAGTTAATGATTGGTTAATCGGATTTGGTGCTTGATGTGCGACAGCAGGATAATCCAATCACAGAGGCAGTCAGTTAATAGTGTTACAGCTATAATCAGAATTAGAATGGGATTTATTCGCCATGAAAGTTTGCACAGACAAGGAATTTGCTTTGGCAGGAAGGTGCATACAATAAACATATACCTACAATTTAAATATCCATACTAAGGGTACATAAACTAGCAGTACTAAGTGGGATTAGAATATAATTAAATATACAATAAAATAAAATATAAGTTTCCGTAAATTACAATATAAAAATACAAAAATACAAATATTACAAAAAATACAAATGTACAAGATACCATTATTGTAATGCAGTGCAAAAAGCAGTGTGTTTTAAGCAAGAAGTCATTAGAGTCAGTGTGGTCCCTTGGCCTTTTTGAAGAGGCCAACAGCGGAAGGGAAGAAACTGTTTTTGTGGCGTGAGGTATTGGTCCTGATGGACCGCAGCCTTCTGCCGGAGGGGAGTGACTGAAACAGGGAGTGTCCAGGGTGGGAGGAGTCGGCCACAATCTTCCTTGCTCGCCTCAGGGTCCTCGAGGTGTGCAGGTCCTCGAGGGTAGGCAGATTGCAGCCAATCACCTTCTCAGCAGTGCGGATGATACGCTGCAGTCTGCTCTTGTCCTTGGCAGTGGCAGCAGCGTACCAGACGGTGATGGAGGAGGTGAGGATGGACTCAATGATGGCTGAGTAGAAGTGCACCATCATTGTCTTTGGCAGGTTGAACTTCTTCAGCTGCCAAAGGAAGTACATCCTCTGTTGTGCTTTCTTGATGAGGGAGCTGATGTTCAGTTCCCACTTGAGGTCCTGGGAGAGGATAGTGCCCAGGAAGCGGAAGGACTCCACAGTGTTGACTGGGGAGTCACACAGGGTGATGGGGGTGAGTGGGGCTGTGTTCCTCCTGAAGTCCACAACCATCTCCACTGTCTTAAGAGCATTGAGTTCTAAGTTGTTCTGGCTGCACCAGGTCACCAGGTTGGCCGCTTCCCACCTATAATCAGACTCGTCTCCACCAGAGATGAGCCCAATGGTGTCGTCCGCAAACTTCAGGAGTTTGACGGACGGATGACTGGAGGTGCAACTGTTGGTGTACAGGGAGAAGAGCAGAGGAGAAAGGACGCAGCCCTGAGGTGATCCGGTGCTGATGGACCGGGAGTCAGAGACTTGTGTTCCCAGCTTAACGCACTGCTTCCTGTCAGACAGGAAGTCTGTGATCCACCTGCAGGTGGAATCAGGCACGTTCAGCTGGGAGAGCTTGTCCTGAAGCAGGGCGGGGATGATGGTATTGAAGGCAGAGCTGAAGTCCACAAACAGGATCCTGGCATAGGATGCTGGGGAGTCCAGGTGCTGTAGGGTGAAGTGGAGGGCCATGTTAACTGCATCGTCCACAGACCTGTTGGCTCTGTAGGCAAACTGCAGGGGGTCCAGTAGAGGGTCAGTGATGGATTTAAGGTGTGCCAGCACCAGGCGCTCGAAAGACTTCATTACCACAGAGGTCAGGGCGACGGGTCTGTAGTCATTATGTCCTGTTGGCCTTGGCTTTTTGGGCACAGGGATGATGGTGGAGGACTTGAGACAGGCTGGCACATGGCATGTCTCAAGGGAGGTGTTAAAGATGTAGGTAAACACCGGAGACAGCTGGTCAGTGCAGTGCTTGAGGGTGGCTGGAGAGACAGAGTCCGGCCCAGCTGCTTTGCGGGGATTCTGCCTCTTGAAAAGTCTGTTAACTTCACCCTCCTGAATGGAGAGAGTCGTCACTGTAGAGGGGGGGGAGGTGGGAGGCCTCCTGGGTGGGAAGGGGTAGTTCAGGACTGTCCAATTGTCTTTCAAATCTGCAGTAGAACTCATTCAGGTCGTTGGCCAGGCGGGAGTCGTTAGTGGAGTGGGGGGCTCTGGGCTTGTAGTTGGTAATCTGCCTGAGCCCTCTCCAGACAGAAGCAGAGTCGTTTGCAGAGAATTGGTGTTTTAGTTTCTCTGAGTACAGTCGTTTAGCCTCCCTCACCGCCTTGCTAAACCTGTTCTTCGACTCCTTGAAACTGTCTTTGTCCCCACTCCTAAACGCGGCCTCTTTCTCTGACCTCAACCTTCTGAGTTTAGCTGTAAACCAGGGTTTGTCGTTGTTGTAGCTTACCCTGGTGCGTGTTGGTATACAGCAGTCCTCACAAAAGCTGATGTATGATGTCACAGCCTCTGTGAGCTCATCCAGACTATTGGTAATGATTGTCTGAACCTCTTGGAGCTGGCTGGCTGGCTATCTGGCAAGTTTGACTGGCTGGCTGGCTGGCTGACTGGCTAGTTTGGCTGGCCAGCTTTGACACAATTTACAGTAATGGGTAAACCATGTCCCCTTCATCTAACACTCTCTCTTTGCTTATGACATCAATTGGTATAACCTCCTCTCCTCACCTCTCCTCTCCAAGGGAGGTGCTGTGGCCTGAAGGACAGCAACAGCTACGGTCATCCACACCCTGAAGCCGAAACACACCATCTTCTACACCAGACACACACGCAGATGAACACATACACATTAACACACACAAGGCACTCCACAGAAAAACAGAGATAAACAGATAGGAGCAGTGGGATGGAATAACTGGAGCCTGGAGAGGATTCTGCTAATCTTAGTCTTTCCCTCAGTCCTCACATCACCTCCCCACACAAACACACACACACGTTCACACGCACACATTGGATTCGTCTCTGGCCTATCTGTGCTGGCTACTGGTTGGTTGGAGCAGAAGTCAGGCTAGGTGAAGTCTGACTCCAGGATCCCGTCCAAAGCATCTGGACCAGGGCCACCAGTCCCTGATACACCTGCCTGGGTCAGTGGGAGCTGATGGGGCATCAGCAGACTCACACAGGGGATCTTCTACTGGAGGTGACATGGTCGCAGAATTGGCACTGGAACATGGTTGTGTAATACCACAGCGCAGGGTAGAAAGCAGTTTTGTCTGTCTTTTTCGAAAGATGTCTCCTCCCCTGGTTTAAACCCTTCCTTTCTCCTCTCCTCCCCTCCCCTATATCTCTGTTATTCCTTCATTACTCCCTTTCATCATTGCTCCCTCCATTGCTCCCTCCATTGCTCCAACCATTGCTCCCTCCATTGCTACCTCCCTCCCTTACTCCCTTCCTCCCTTCCTACCTACCTTCCTCCCTCTTCTCACCTCTTCCTGTCTGTTGGTCAAGCTACCTAGGTGAAGTTTCTCCATGCTGGCATGCCTACTGTGGAAGATAATCTGGCATAGCAACAGTATGACACTTACTATCGTACTGGTGGGGGGGGTCTGTAAATATCTCTTGTACAGACCAGATGGGTAACTACTATAACACATACATATACCTGTGCACACACAGACACACATACCTATGCACACAGACAGACAGACAGACAGACACAAAACATCCTGCTTGCCCCTGCTAACACATTACCTTTCCTCTCTACTTCACCCACACACTGAAGAATCCACTCCATCGTTGAACAAAACACAAGCACACCCCCCCCCCCCCCCTTCACCTCTGTTTGAAGTGATGTGGGTGTGTTATCTGACACTAAGACCTAGGGGCGGTGTGGTGGAGAAAGACTGGGCAAGTTGGCTAGCCCAGCATAGCTTTCAGACTGGTATCATTCTTACCCCTCAAGCCTGCCTGTGTGTTTGTGTGTGTGTGTGTTTGGTGAGTGGTGTGTTTGTGTGTGTGTGTGTTTGGTGAGTGGTGTGTTTGTGTGTGTGTGTGTTTGGTGAGTGGTGTGTTTGTGTGTTTGGTGAGTGGTGTATGTTTGGTGAGTGGTGTGTGTGTGTGAGGTGTCTCTGTTATCTTGCAGAGCTGCTAGAATGAGGGGGAGGACAGGGCTGTAGAGCAGCAGTGATTAGCATCCTTCTCAGTGAGAAAGAAACCACCCTTAATGAAGCGAAGGCCACACACAAAGACGAACAATCACACGCAAGCTAACACACACACACATGCAAACACACACACCCACACACACACACACACACATGCAAACACGCGCGCACAAAAATAGACATTCTTCTCCTTGGTTCTCAAGGTTTCTCATTTCCCACAGAAAGATTTGAAAAGACATTCAACAAAATGCTCAAGACCAGACTCAGGCCCATTGGACGGCACTCACAACTAGAGGTGAAAACCCTTCCTGTTTACCAAACTGTACTCTATGTCCATGTTCCATGTACACCCTCACACGCATGGCACAGGGATTAGCCACTGTTTAAACCAGCGAGGGTTGAGATTAGCAGCTTGCTAACATGTTGGTAAATAATACAATTACAAGCTGGAGGTGGTAGGTTTGACAGAATTAACATCACAGAGCTCTGGCGCTTGGAGATAACAGGTTTATTCAGCACACATTCACCTGCTACACAGACTTTACGTAGTCCACGCAACTTGGTCTGCAGAACCTGAAATAAACCAAATATCAAATAGAGGAATAACCTTGCTCTGTCGCTCTGGATAAGAGCGTCTGCTAAATGACTAAATGACTAAATAACCTTGTTTACAAAACTAAAAATTAATATAAGTGTGGCCTGGTTTACATCAAATGCTAGGACCTATTCACCTGCTCTACAGAACCCGGTTTACATTCACCTGGTATGGAAGTTCTGGAATGCAGAACCTGCTACTGAGGTTCTGATCCATAACCATCCGCACGTTGAGTTTGGATCATTGTGACCAATTTAGCCAGCAACACCACTGAAACACTGGCAGTTTGAAGGGGTGGGTGTGAATCCAACTGGAGTGTTTGAAACAAATTTGAGAGGTGGTTCACTCGAGCCGTGGTTTAGCCCAAGTCTCCCAGCAGCCTGGAGAGTGACAGGGAACTGGAGCTGCTGCTGTCAGCAGCGCCCACGGCGCCGACATCACGCGCTTCGACACCACGTTACTGACCACATGGCTGTGGTGGAAATTTCCGCCTGAGTGTGCCTGCGGGTGCGTGCGTGTGCGATAGGGTGTGTATGCGCTTGTGTGCGTAAGTGGGCCTGTGTATATGTGTGTGCATATGGGTGCACCTTTGTGTGTGCGTGCATGCGTGTGTTTGGGACCATATGCAGGCGGAACAAACACCAGCAGGACGAGGCGTCGGTGACCTTGGCGACGCCCATTGCCGGGGCGACGGGAAGCGTACGGAGGCTGACAGGTGTCACACAGCACAGGGAGGCAGCGTGGCGTGTGCTCCCCGCGGTCACGCACGCGCTCACAACGCGGACGTTTTCCAGGCACGCCCCCCAGACGCACCGCACCCCGGAAACACATGCTGTGTGACGGAGCGTTGCGTGGAAACTGTTGCTGTGACGAACAAGGAGTGTGGAGGTGGATTCGAGACGTGATGGAATTGGAAAAGTTGCGTTGTTGAGGCGAAGCTCCCAGCTGCCAGTTAGCAGCCAGCACAACATGTTCTCCTCAGACACTTTGAAGGAAGCTACAGCTTAAACTCACACACGCACACACACACACACACACTGCTAAGATGTTCAAAGCAGTAGATAAGACCTCATGATGTGTGTGTGTGTGAGTTTGTGAGCACGTGTGTGTTTTGGAGCATGTGTGTGTGTGTGTGTTTGCGCGAGCGAGTGTGTATGTGTGTGTGGTGTCAGGGGTGAAGGTCTATCCTGCAGGGAAGTTTCCAGATGGCCAGATGTTGGGAGATTTGCCCTCTAACAGATGCTTGTTTCAGACTTCTCACATCGCTGGTCCACTCAGACAGCCATGCTGTACACAAGCTTTTCTGCTGATGCGCTCACAAAGTTTCTGGAGTTGAATGCCAGACATTCAAACTTTCCACCAGCAGAGATTAAAAACAGGGAAGGCTTGCTGTTTTAATGTACTCCTTGTAATGAACCCAGAGGTGGGTGGAGGGAGATATACTGAAGATGTACTGTATGGAATATATATTGTATGGAAGATACAGAAGCTAACAGTCAGCAGCATTCAGGACCTCGTGACACGGCCTTGCACATCTAGAATACAGGACGTGTAGGGGTGGAAGTGGAGATGAAGAGAGCTATAAAATGCTTTGTGAGTGTTGGCGTACATGTTTGTGTGTGTGTTGGTGCGTTGGTGTTTGCCTCTGCGAGTGTGACGGTGGCTGTGTGTGTGTTGGTGTGTGCTGCTGTGTGTGTGTGTGTGTGTGTGTGTCCGGGGGTTACAGGCTCTGACGGAGGGCTATGAAGAGGTGAGAATGATGGTACAGTGTTAGTATCTCAGTCGGAACCAGGTAGAGGTGATTCAAGTGACCTGTTGACACAGCGGGCCTGGGAGGTGTCAATCCTCCAGCACCGCAGGATCAATCCCAGCATGCATCAGTCCTGTCCTCGCAGCCGGACAGCCGTGGGTGTGAGGGCGAGTTGCGTGTTATTGTCCTCTAACTTCCCGTATGACTCACACACACACAAGTAAACTCACACACACACCTACACACACCAAACACACACACAAACACACGTTCAGGCATGCTCACACACACGCACACATACGCACACACCCAAACAGGCAAGTACACTCTCACACACACACACACACACACACGCGTAGGCATGCTTCCACACACAAGCTCATACACGTACACACACATATCGTACATATACACATGCGCTCACACACACTAAAATGTACACACACACTCACTCATGTATATATACACACACGCACTTACCCTTGGACACACACAACCCCCAAACACCAAACCTTTCATTAGAAGAAATCAGCAGACTCGTTAATCCACATTAGCCAGTGTTTAGAGCAGAGCAGGAGTCAGAAAGACAGACGGGTTGGGCTGAATAAGACACAACCCTTCACTGCTGTCCTCTCTCACCCTGTACTTATCTAGGCCTCATAGAAGAACCGCTGCAGCAGTGAATCCATGCTGTTAACTACCAGAGGCCTTGCACTGTCGAGCAAGGAGAATATATAAATATATATATACATGTCATATATATATATAGATATATATGTCAATGCAGTAAAGGCCCAATCCTACATGGTACGTACACTTATCTGGTGAGCTACCAGGGTACCCAAGAAGAAAGTCTCTCAAAGAGAATCCTAAGAACTTCTCTATAGAGTTTGAGCTTTTCATTAAACATTCTTCCAATATTCATTACAATCAGGCTGTATCTAAAATGAGCTGAAGGAGGGTAATTAGCCCCGGGGTCTTTAGGCTGAGAATCATTTTTCCCGTTTATGGTCCGCTATTATACCATGCAGCGACTTTCCAACAGGTGAACTCATATACTACTCTCTCTTTTATGACCTCAGTAGACAGGCAGTGTAATATGCTTTATGTTGTCAATTGAATCAAACGCTTTTAGAGGGTGTACTGTTCACGACTTGTCCTTGATAGAGTTTTACAGGCTCCATAGTTTGCCCTTGTTGGGACCCCACACACACAGACAGCCAAACACACACACACACACACACATGTACAGCCACACACACATACACACGTACAGCGAAACACACACACACACACTAACTGTGAGCATGTCCTGTCTTGTCAGTGGTGTAATGAGCTTGTGTTTGCCGGGTGATGTACCATGGGCCCATCTCTGGTCATTGAGATGCATGGGCCTGTTTGTCTTGCTCAGCAGCCAATCACAACACTGCCTATCTAGTTAAGACCTGTCTGGTGGACACCTCCTCTACACAAGGGTCAATATCTGTAGGAGAGGGGATGAGAAAAAAGGAGTGGAGAGGAGAGGAGAGGGAAAGATACGTGAGAGGAGGAGAGGAGAGGAAAGTGAGAGAGAGAGAGTTAAAGAGGATTGAGCGAGGGAGAGAGGATGGATAAGACAGAATCATCTTGAGAACAGTAACTTAATCGACTGTTAGATATTAAACACAGGCTCCCCACGGTGATCTGACAGCTCCCACCATACAGTGGCAGTAGAGAAGCTTTGACTACGTACATTTTCAAAATGGCCACGGGCAGGTTTTCCCGTCTCATAACATGGATGCAAAAGTGATGATGATAGGAACTAGGATCACTAGGATCAGAAATGATATGTAACTACAGGATGTAACACATACAATTATGTCCACCCTCTGCAGACAGATCTGTACACATACACAATGATGTAAACCAGGCATTGGAGAGATTAGGGAGGGAAGTGAGGAGGAAAGGGGGGTGAAGAGAGAGAAGAGTGGAAGCATCCCATCTAACAATTCTGTTGTAAACGAGAAGAATGTCTTTGGGATCTAACGTTAAGGCTGACTTAGACAAACTTTCAGAGGACAGAGAACAGTGACTCAACACAAATTAGTCCCTTTGTTATAATTATATATAAATAAAAACATAGCAAATTCCCTTGTAGAACGATATTGATGAATCCAGGCTGTAAATCTCTGAAAATAAGCAGAGATAATGAGAATTAGAGGCTCCAGTAAATTAATTTCTGTCAGAGTCCCTCCCGTCTATGTTGACTGTAATGTATCTGAAGCCAGATCCATCATCGGGGCTGCGTCGACATTAAACTTCGAACATTTCAGATCAACTTTAAATAGTATAAATCCATGTAATCAGTCGTTCTACTGTTGAGTAATCTAGCTAATCCTTGGGGCTGTGTATCAGCACGAGTGGTTTAGAGTTTAATTCTGCACTGATCTCTTTGGGAAGCACATTGTTGTGAGGTACACTTGCCTGACAACATACAAAATATTCTCTTATAGGCAGGCCTATAAGAGAATATTGGGCAGGCCTAAACACGACCCTGTCGCTGTCAGCCAAAGCTGAAAAACTTCTTCTAAGATGCATCCTTGTAAGTTCAATAACAACCAAGCTACTTTAGCTCAAAATAACAGACTAGGCAATGCTAACTGCAACTAACAGTATGAGATTTCTTCAGGAACAGCCAAGTTACTTTAGCTAACAGCTAAGAAACGACTTTAGTGCTAGATGCCAGCAGACAAGAGCTGTGCTAGCCAGACTTCTTAAGCTCTGCGCTAACAGACTTGTTTAGGGCTTGCCAAATTAGCAAACTTAGTCAGTGCTACACATTGCTACCCACATTGTAAGCTAGATGCTAGCAGCCTAACTCAGTGCTTGTCTGGCTGCAGGCTCTGTGTGCCCAGTACAATGTGCACTCATTAATCAGCCGGAGAAACAGCCCCATAGGGCTGGATAGATGCTCCAAACTGCCCCCGTCATGACCACCATATACCACAGGATATTAATTGAATTATGGAAATTAGCTGTCGTCGTTTTTTTCCCCTTCCTTCTTCTTTTCTCCTATCTAAGTTCCCCTAAGAACTTATTCTCCGTGATGAAATGGAACCCTAATCCGTGTGCGTGAGTGTGTGAGAGAGAGAGAGAGAGAGCAAGATTGTGTGTGCGTTTTGAAAGAATGCGTGTGTGTGTTCGGGCCAATCAGCAGGGTGTCTGGGGGTGGTGTGTAGAGCTTAGATTAAGCATGTGCCTGCTGAGGGGGAATGTGAGTGTGCAAGTCAGTGTGTGAGTGTGTGTGTGTGTGGGCAGGGGGCTACCAGTGTGTAATTATCAGGCTTAGTGCCCCTACTGGGATGTCTGTGATGGAATCAGGGCACGTGGGGAAGGTTGGGAACGTCGGAGCACACAGGAGCTGTGGAACGCCTGTTCTGGAAGGCCGCCAGGGGCTCTGCCAGTGCGAGCGGTACCCACTAACAGGAAGGAAGATTAAAGGAGAAGAGCAAAACAACAACAACAGCCTGCCCGACCGTCCTGCAGGGGAGGGGGACGGCTGAGTCAAGCAGGCGTCTTCACCAGCCTGTCCACCTGGAGCTACAGGAGCCACTCTGCTCACCCAGCAGGACGGGGAGGCTGCAGTGTGTGTGTGTGTGTGTGTGTCACTGTATGTGCGTGTGAGTGACTGTGTGTGTTTGTTAGTGTGACTGTGCGAATGTGCGTGTGTGACAGTATGTGTATGACTGTATGGCTGCCCTGTTACATAATCCTGCAGGTGGTCTGTGAAACACTATGCATCACACAGCCCCTCCTTCTGTGTCTATCTGCCTGTCTTGTGATTGGGCCCGCAGCCCCATCCCCGGCCCCAACCTCGGCCCCAACCCCAACCTCGGCCCCTGAGATGGAGGTGATTATATGCAGCAGGTCGTTTTGCACACTGATAATATGCCCATGACTATGCCCCAAGTCTAAGAACAGGTCTGCTACAAACATACAGACACAGCAGTGGTGCCCAGTGATAAGACTGCAGGGGCCTATGTGTGCATGTGTGTGTGTGTGTGTGAGTGTGTGTGTGTGTGTCAAGTTAAATGGGTTTATGTAGTTATGGTCCAGAACAGAGTGTGTGTGTGAAAGTGTTTGTCTGCGTGTAGAGTGTGTGTGCGTGTGCGTGTGTGTTTGCATGCGTGTGTTACCCCTAGGCTGTCTTCCTTCTCAGCTCAGAGGAATCTTCTAGAACATACAGATTAAAGCTCAACCACGCTTCAGAAAGCTTCTCTGTTCTCTGTCTTGGTGTTTTCTACTTCCTCTCTGCCTCTCTTCACCCCTCCCGCTCTAGTCCTGGGTTAGGGGGCTGCTAGAACAGCGTAAGTGTTTTCAGCTCTCTGAATCCTTCTCTCTCAAGTCTGGTCTCTCTCATGTCCTCCCTTCCTGTCTTCCTCTTAGCATCTGTTTCATCTGAGCCCACAGCCCCCTGGATTAGCTACAGGGTCAAAGAAAGAAAGAGGGGAGAGAAGAGAGGGATGGACGGATAGAGGGAGGCAAGGCTAGGCAGCACATTTTCCTTTTTTAACATCCTAACGTTGTTAATCTTATAATCAGTTACATCTCTTATAATGCCTTGCTAGATTAAATTATTCCTAATTAGCGTCCCAATGTAGTTGTAGCTGGAGGAGGTGGGGTGCTGCGGGGGGGGGGGGGGAGGGGGGATTGTTGTTGTTGACGACAGAAGAGATGGAGATATGCACACTGACGTGGAAATAGGGAGACAGAAGGTACAGTCCAAGCCCCCACCCTCCCCAACCGCCACCCCCCCTCTCCCTAGTCTGCCAACATTCAATATTCCGTTTCACAAACAAACACACACACACGCATACACACAGACACACACACACACACGTAGACAGGCATTAACACGTGTCCCAAGCCCTATCTATGTGTGGTCTAGTGTGATATGAGCATGTGTGTGTGTGACTGTCAGTGTGTGTGTGTGTGTGTGTGTGTGTGTTGGCACAGGGGTTTAGAGAGGCAGATGGGCTGAGCTGAGTTCTGCTCCCCCATGGCTTCACTGGTTCATCCAGTCGGAGAGGGGAGGGCGGCGTGGCTGGAACCCCACTAACGTGTCTCACGGTGGGCCTCAGGAAGCAGGGAACCTCCCTGGGTGGCTCTCCACCAGAGAGCCTGCTACCTCTCCTCTTCCCGGGAGTCAATAAAAACAAACGTCTTCATCGCTATCACAACAATGGAGACAATTTCATAAACAAAGGATGTTTTGCCAACCAGCAAATGGCTTCCCGCACACGTTTGCTTATTGATCCAATTGGCAAGCTGTGTTTGTCGAAAAACGCCTGGCTGGGAATTAGTTTCATCGGCTTCCCAATAACTCAATCACTCTCTAACTGTGTGGTGGAGAGATGAGGTGATCATTGTGGAGAGGGCTGTTGAAAGGTGTCTGAGCGCCCGGAAAGAAGGTTAGGTGGAGCCTGGTGGGGAGGGATACGAGACAAACCTGGCAACCCGGGTATTGTGGGCCCGACTTCTGTCTATCTGGTGTCGTTGAAGATGTGATTCCAGGATGTGATTGGATGTGATCGGCCATGGCACTGTCTCACACCGTTGCACACATGCATGCAGACACATACACACACACACACACACACACACACAAACACACACACACTAGCGAAAAGGGTGAGATAGAGAGATGGATTGAGAGATAGACAGGAATATGTGTTCTCCATGGATCTATGTTCTAAAGATCTATTTTCTCATGTTCTAGGTTTGCACGTTCTCTGCCAATAATCTTTGTTCTAATATTCTGTGTTCACCAATGTGTCTAGACAGCAGACTGATTCGGCAAAATTAATTTGAGTCCATTTACATCCAAGTCATGCCATTATCAAAATCATCAGTATAATCAAAATGAGCACTCACATTTAAACAGGACATAATTCAAAGGTGATATTTGAGGATTCTGTGTACTCACTAATGAGGTTCCACTAACAGCCCTGCTTAGTAATGACTGGACATGGACTAATACACAATCAATCAGAATAATCACCTGGACAAAGTAATCAACTGCAAACATGAATACCAATAGTCCCTAGACGAGCATGTGAATCCTATGCTGTGTGTGTTCATGTGTGTGGGTGTGTGTTTGTGTGTGTCTGCATGTGCGAAGAGATCAATAATACTCTCTCTGAAGCTTCGATCCTGAACCCCTCGTGATCTTTAACCAGATGAGAACCAGAAATAACACACACAAACATGCTGAGGAGAAAGGGGATTGAGAACAATGGGGAACAAGAAAGATAGATAGAGAGAGAGAGAGAGAGAGAGAGAGAGAGAGAGAGAGAGAGAGAGAGAGAGAGAGAGAGAGAGACCGTGGAGAGAGGCCATAGAGAGAGGGAAATAGATTGAGATAGAGCTTTCTGACAGCCATGCAATGCAACTAGTTGAGGCATTAACACACTCAGAAATCTGCCAGTAAAAAACTGCACCGTAGCGAATGCCTAAAACAGCCTCTTATCTTCTAATCCTCTTTCTGTTCATCCCCTCATCTGGCAGGGGTCTGTCTGTGGCCTGCTGCTGTGGAGAATGGCTGGACACAGCTGGACCCATCTGTACCTTTCTAAGTCTTTCCATCTGTCTTTCTGTCTCTCCCTCAATCTATTTCTAAATCTCGATATCTTTGTCTCTCCGGTCTTTATCTCTCTCTCTCTCTGTTGTGAAGGTGATGTGCTTCCTCAGACATGTAGTCTGTTACTGTTCCTCTTATTGATTCAATTTATTGTCCCTCGTGTATGTCTGTGTGTTTTGTGTGCACACATATAGGTGTGAGTGTGTGTGTATCAGTAGTCGTGTGTGTGGTCGTGTATGTGTGTGGGATTACATGTATGTGTGTGTGTGTGTTTGTGCGAGCTGGAGAGTGTATGACCAAGGCATTCTTGCTGTGAGTTTGTGAATGTGAGGTTGTGAGAGAGATGTGAGGGCAGCAGAGAACTGATGTGTGTGTGTGTGTGTGTGTCAGTGTGTGTGTGTCTGTGTGTGTGAGTGTGTGTGATAGTTATGCTGATCGCCATCACGCCTAACAGATGTTGGAGACGCTACTCATGTCTGACTGCTACCTGGTGTTCTGCTAGCCTGCGGCCACGCCCGACCGCTCACCACACACACACACATGCACGCGCTCACACGCGTGCACTCACTCTTACACACAGACACACATGGTCATGTACACATTCTCAAACACACATATCCACTCACACACCAACACACTCACCGAAATAACAGAGCCATCATTTTTGGAGAGTTGCTGTTGAGATCAGAATGAGCAGCTATGATGGATTATATAACTGAACATTTAACATCTGAACAACTGTTAAATTGAGGAGGATTGAGGATAGTAATGAGGACGGTGGACTAGTGGTTGAAACTGTGTATGTGTGTGTGAGCAGTCCTGGTGAGGGAGGAGACAGACAGGAGACAGACAGCAGGCCAGGGATCGGAGAACTAATCCTGGGCTCCATCAAGTAACAAACAGATGGACCTCTCGGCTGTCTCAGTTTTGACACACACACACACAGTTTTTTATTCGGATGTGACAGCTTTCATGAACACAGAATTATCCCAATAAACTCACCCACGTGCCAATCACCGCTCTTCTTCACACACCCACACACCTTTCACACACAAACGCCACAAAGACAAAGCCATCACAGCCTACACACTCAGCCATCAAAGTTCACTCACACAAACCAATCAAAACGTATTCACACACACACACACACAGTCATCAATACTTACTCAAACTGCCTTCATACCACACACACACACACAGCCATCAAGTCCCAGACAGTGAGGAGACCATTTGAGGAGGGAGCGGAGGGAGATGGTGGCTGCCATACATCCTGGTCGTCTGAATGTCACGGCACCCCGGGCTCAGAACATGGCCGCCACCACAAAAATCACAGTCCAGCCTTATTTCGGCCCAGAGACAGACTGTCCTCTGCCTGGGTCACAGAGGAGAGCATAGGAAAGCAGAGGAGAGCAGAAAAAGAGAAGAGGACAGGAGAGAAGAGGTGAGAAGAGAGGAGAGGAGGGGAGAGGAGAGGAGGAAGACAGAAGTGCTGTAGACACAGCAGCCTGTAGCAGCTCTACCTGTTCCAAACACCTCTCACAGAATCCAAACACAGGGATGACAGTTAAGATTGTCATATGCAGAAGAGAATGCAACACCATTATGCACACCCACGACTCTGGAAAAAAAGGCGAAAGAAAGAGAGAGAGAAAGGAGGGATTTAGAAGAATAATAGCATTGATGAAAAGCATGATTCTCCTCCTCCTCCCTTCCCCTCACAGAGCACCTGAAATAGAGTTGGAACTGAGGCGCAGCCTTGAAAGAGACTGTCTGATGGAGAGGTTGTTTTATAATCCCAACCCCAACCGATGCGGGAGACATGAAAAACACCCGCCGTTTTTTTCCACGCTCCACAATTGAACAACAGGAGGGTAGAGAGTGGGACAGAAAAGCAGAAAGCTGACAGCAAAGGAAAAAGAGGAATAGGAACCCAACTCAACAGAAACCCTGCCTGTCTGCTCTTCAGTTGGTAGTGGAAATGTTTGCCACCGTTTTGCCTCCTACCCTCACCAAACACACGCACGCACGCACGCACACACACAGAGAAGAGAAACAGTTGGGATTAACGCGTGTGTGGGAGTGTCTGTGTGTTTGTCTATGTGTGTGAGAGAGCGAGGGACAAGAGAGAGCAAGTGGGCGTGTGTGTGTGAGGGAGAGAGAGAGAGTATGTAAGAGTGTAAGATACAGAGAGTGTGTATGTGTGTGAGAGAGAGTGTGTGAGGGAGAGTGTGTGCGTGTGTGTGATGAAGAGAGTCAGGTGGCTGAGCGTTTAGGGAAGCGGGCTAGTAATCTGAAGGTTGCCAGTTCGATTCCCGGCTGTGCAAAATGAAGGTGTCCTTGGGCAAGGCACTTCACCCTACTTGCCTCAGGGGGAATGTCCCTGTGCTTACTGTAAGTCGCTCTGGATAAGAATTTCTGCTAAATGACAAAATGTCAATGTAAATGTAAGAGAGTGTGTGTGTATATGTGTGAGAGGGAGAGTGTGTGTGTGAGAGGGATAGAGAGTGGACAGCAGGTCTAGCTGTAAGGGACGTGGTTGGCAAGGCGATGGAGCATTTTGACACCTCGTCACGGTCTGCCATGGTACTGACACACCAGGGAGGGAGGGAGGGAGGGAGGGAGGGAGGGAGGGAGGGAGGGAGGGAGGGAGGGAGGGAGGGAGGGAGGGAGGGAGGGAGGGAGGGAGGGAGGGAGGGAGGGAGGGAGGGAGGGAGGGATGGATGGATGGAGGAGTGGAGAGAGAGTGGAGAGGTGAGGGTGAGAGCAGAGAAGGTAGGAGGTTGAGACAAAGAAACTAGAGGAGAGACAAAGCTAAGAAAAAGAGGAAATATAAAGGAATGAAGGTAGGGGAGGGATAAGGAGGAGAGAAGGAAAAAAGAGAGGAGGGCAGAAGGAGTGGACTGGGACGGGTGGGATGGAAGGAGGGTGGGAAGGATGAGTCAGTGAGGATGGGAGAGGGAGGGGAGAGGAGGTAACTGGAGAGAGAGAGAGAGAGAGAGAGAGAGAGAGAGAGAGAGAGAGAGAGAGAGAGAGAGAGAGAGAGAGAGAGAGAGAGAGAGAGAGAGAGAGAGAGAGGACGGGAGGGAGGGAGATGGAGAGAGGGAGAGGAGAGGGCCCCAGGCTTGCGTCATGACGGCCAGGCTGGCATGAAGGCGTGTGGAGGCTGATGGGAGACTGAGGATGCCCTAACCAGCCAGCCAATCACACTCTACAGATGGCAACGAGCCTGCGTCTGGAAGGAGGAGCCTGGAAGGCTGAGCAGAGACAAGAGCTCTGAATCACACACACACGTAGTATGCACATACACAATTACACATACTTACACACACCTACTAGGTCTGTACTTACTGTAAGTCGCTATGGATAAGAGCGTCCGCTAAATGACTAAATGTAAATATACACACACACTCACACGCATGTACACCTAGGATAAACACAGACACACCAACATCATAAACTCACACACACACCAAACACACACACAAACACCCATACCTAACATATACGCACAGCTGGATAAAGAGGATGAATATTGTAGGCACACTAATGTGTTTATGCTCTTGTTGGGTTTCGTTTGAATGGGCGCAAATGCTATTGAGGTGGTGCTCTAGTTAAAATGAAGACTAGAATCCAGAGAAACAATCCACTGACTGTTATTATCAGCTAGTTATTTACAATCAACCTAAATTGTACATTCATCAATAGAGAATGATTTCTCATGTATTTTCTAATTGTCCCAATAAAGCCTATTCACACATAGGGTGCCATACACAGTTGGGATTACAGCTGTGATTTGGGTATTCATCTATCAATAGATTCATCATCCTCAACAACAACACACACACACACACACATTTCTGTTGTGTTATGTCAACATTGATTGTCCAAAAGAACAGATGAAAGGGGAGGCATACTTTTCAAGCTGACTTCTTAACACAACAAACACACACACACGGTCACACACATGCACCTGGGCATGCGCACATTCCACCTCACGCTCCAACTCTCGCTCCCGACCACCCACTCGCCCGCCCGCCTGCCCACCCACTCCCTCCCTCACTCACGCCCACACACCTGGCAAACTGAACTAGTTTGTATCCCATCAACAAATAGCCTGACAGGAGATGAAAAGCCTTCAAAGATGCTCAGCGTCTCTAATGCGTCTCTGAAGTACGGGATATGCAAACGAGGAAGTAGGGGCGAGGAGATGCAAACACGCCGATTCCTCCCGCTAACAAACCAAGGGGGACCAAAGGTCTGTCATAATGAAACCCTCTGTTAAGGATTCCAACACAACCCACTAGACAACGAGGCTTTGTTACGACACACACACACACACACACACACACACTTGCTTAGGCAAATGGCATTCATGTCCTGGTGGACAGGGAGGGGAGGAGGAGAGAGGAGGAGAGAGGAGGAGAGAGGAGGAGAGAGGGGAGCGGAGGGAGAGGGGGAGAGAGGGAGAGGGGGATGCACAGAGAGGAGGAGGATGAGGAGTAATAGGGGCATGGAGGCTGTCACATCTCCACCTCACAGGGGTTGAAGAGCGTGTCCACCCGAAGGTGCTCCTCATCTACATATCCGTGTTTCTCAGCTGACAGGGGAACACCGGGCGTTTACGGTCAGACGTGTGAGACTGCCAGCCAGGAAACCACTAAGCACCCACCCTCCGCTCACAAACAGCATCATTAGAGAACGCTCGCAAAACTGTGAGGAGGTGAGCACATAACTCTTTGTTTGGCTGCGGACAAACTCCGGCATTGGTGCTGTATGTTTTCTGCATAATCATGGATCTTTCTTACCCTCAATTGCCCACATTTTCACTCACAGCCTCTCAGACCTCCTTTCATAAACACCACTTAAGCGAGCAAACAGCTAGCATTAAGATTTTGCGGTCGGGCAGTCATTTTCACTGAGTGAGTTTAACCAATTCAGTTACACCACCTTCTGTTACACTTTGCAGGCGTACTCATACGATACGATACGTTTCTTATGTTGAAGAAGTCTAAAAATCAAATAATTCATGTGTGTTTGAGAGAGTTGGTTGTTTCTGGAAATGTTCATGGAATATATGTGTGGTCACTTCCATTACCATCCTACATGTCAATATATCAATCTCTACCATACCTTTCTTCGGAGAATCATATAAACAGTGTGTTACAATACTCACACTGTCACAGAAGTGACAAGCTTTATATGAATGTACCAACCAACCAACACCATCATAACATACATACTCTAAGGTTATGGCCTACAGACAAATAAGACCCCAGTTGAAGACATCTATGGCACAGCATCAGTCTCCATGCTCCACAAGTCTCATGGAGTGAGCTGATTGGATGATTCTGCTGGTGTGTTTGGGGAAAACAGCATCGGCAGTTCCACAGTTCTCCGTCCAATCCCCTCAGCGATTCAGTACTGTAGCATGGTAACAGTTTAATGCATGTGTTGGCTGTAAGCGGAGTGTTTAACAGGGTTTTCTCCACAGGCCCTTCTGTGTTCTGGCTGTCATTTGACACCAGGACCGTAATGACCACACACATGCCTCTGCTACTCCAGAGCTGTTAGCCGGACATGGACCAAGGTCTATTGGTCCCAAAGGCTTGCCGTAGCCTGCCAAAGACCGGGCCGCTTACCCACAATGCACCTCTACATCCTGTCTTGCTCTCATCAGCACTCCCCAGATCACCATGAGGAGGCCTGGTTGGTCCCTGGAGAGCCCGCCCCCGCATGGAGCTGAGCCAATCAAGTGAGTCCATCATCAGACTGGGACATTTACGAGGCAATAAAGAGCTGTGTACTGCAGAAGCCAGGGCACTTACTTACAGCTGCACTTTGTGTGTGTGTTTGTATGTGTGTTTGTGTGTGTGTGCTTGTGTGTTTACGTGTGCTTGAGTGTGTATGTATGTAGGTGCCTGCCTGTATGTGTGTGTGTGTTTACTTGATTGTGTTTGTGTATGTGTGTAAGTGTGTGTGCGATCGTTGGTGCTTCATACAGCATCTGTCAGGCAAACAAGAAAATGATCCATCCACACATGAAGGAGAGAGTCCAGCTGGACTGAACCACTAGATTGTTTGTCCACAAACAAGAAGATGGAGGATTCGTGCTCATCTGGTCCCAAAACTGCGGCGGCCATCTTTCTCAAAACATCGGAGACCGCCCCACAATCTCAGACTCATCTAGCCTATCAATTCACCATTAGATTAAAAGGACCTCCATTTCAACTCACATAGCAGAGTTCAGAGAGTGGTTCCGAACGGTCTCTGCTACAGTAGGCATGGATCGTACTGTACCACCCAGCGGGCAGCTTAATTGGTTTCCAGTGTAGCACGATTAACCTTTGGAGTCTCTGTCTCTTCCCTCCTCACTGAAGAAAGGAATCTGGAGATGGGATCGAGGGAGGGAGAGCATGCATAGTCAATGAGCGTCGTGATTAGAGATCAGTCTCTGTCGTCTGCAGAGGAGGAGAAAGCGGTGGGGAGGGGAGGAGAAGAGAAGGGGGGAGGAGAGGGAAAGAGTACAGGTGTGGTGAAGGGAGGGTAGAGGAAAAAAGGGGTTCATTTTCCTCCTCCCAGCCCCACCACCTTGCACTGGCCTACATGGTCTGATTTGGGTCTGGAACCGTCACCCACCTGCCTTCATGACCCCGTCACCCACCTGCCTTCATGACCCCGTCACCCACCTGCCTTCATGACCCCGTCACCCACCTGCCTTCATGACCCCGTCACCCACCTGCCTTCATGACCCCGTCACCCACCTGCCTTCATGACCCCGTCACCCACCTGCCTTCATGACCCCGTCACCCACCAGCCTTCATGACCCCGTCACCCACCTGCCTTCATGACCCCGTCACCCACCTGCCTTCATGACCCCGTCACCCACCTGCCTTCATGACCCCGTCACCCACCTGCCTTCATGACCCCGTCACCCACCTGCCTTCATGACCCCGTCACCCACCTGCCTTCATGACCCCGTCACCCACCTGCCTTCATGACCCCGTCACCCACCTGCCTTCATGACCCCGTCACCCACCTGCCTTCATGACCCCGTCACCCACCTGCCTTCATGACCCCGTCACCCACCTGCCTTCATGACCCCGTCACCCACCTGCCTTCATGACCCCGTCACCCACCTGCCTTCATGACCCCGTCACCCACCTGCCTTCATGACCCCGTCACCCACCTGCCTTCATGACCCCGTCACCCACCTGCCTTCATGACCCCGTCACCCACCTGCCTTCATGACCCCGTCACCCACCTGCCTTCATGACCCCGTCACCCACCTGCCTTCATGACCCCGTCACCCACCTGCCTTCATGACCCCGTCACCCACCTGCCTTCATGACCCCGTCACCCACCTGCCTTCATGACCCCGTCACCCACCTGCCTTCATGACCCCGTCACCCACCTGCCTTCATGACCCCGTCACCCACCTGCCTTCATGACCCTGTCACCCACCTGCCTTCATGACCCCGTCACCCATCTGGGGAGGAGTCTATGGAGCCCATCCCTGGCATTGGAAGGAAGCGTGTGTGTGTGTATGTTTAGGATCCAGCAGTCCAATAGATAACCCCTGAGTCCTCAGCTCCTAATCACATGATTCCATTGCAGAGTGGGCTATGGTCCTCCCAGAGAGAAGAAGACTGCTGCTATTTACTCTGCCATTACACTGAGAGCACATCTCATCACATGATCAACCCTCCCCCCTCTTTCTGCTCTGTTTATGCCAGTTTTCCCCCTTCCCCCATCCCTCCCTACTCCCCCAGCCCTCCCTACTCCCCCAGCCCTCCCTACTCCCCCCAGCCCTCCCTTCTCCCCCCAGCCCTCCCTACTCCCCCCCACATACACCCTGCCCTCCCACCCCCTACCAGCGCCACATCTAATCTAGCTGTGCTCTTTCTCTTAGCTGTGCACACATTAGGGAACAATTGTTTTAATCAAATAAAGAGCTCACAGAGTTTAATTTCTTTCTATTCGTGGAGACATTTGCAATGCTTTGGTCTGCATGGACAGTGTGTGTGTGTTTGTGTGTGTGAGTGTGTGTGCCCTTCTGGTCATGTTCAGTGGAATCTAAAAATAAATTCATTTCATGATGAACAGATATGCAATATTTATCAAAAAACGTTCTTTTTGATGTGGAGTTTAACAGGAGGGACATGTAATCTGTCTTTGTCTTTCTTTAATTCTCTCCCTCTCTATCTCTCTCCCCTTCCTGTCTCTCTTTCTTTCTCTCCATACCTCTCTCTCCCTCTCTTTCTCTATCCCTCTCACTATCACCCCCTTCAATTGTTTTCACACACACACACACACACACACACCTACTCACACATACACATACCTACTCACACATACACACATAAGGAGTAACACAGCAAGTTTACTAGGTTGCATGTTTCTGCAGGGCATTGTCCTGCTGCAGGGGAACGCAACCCCCTAGTCACCGTGGGAACCAGGTCCATCGAGACGGCAAGCCCCTCCCCTTTTGTTCCAATCAGGCGCAGCCATGAGCACCAGCCTGGATCGCCATTGGCCCTTCAATTTTGAATGACAGCTGTTTTATTGATTCTATCTCTCAGTAGCCCTTGGCAAGAAAATTTGATTTTTTATAAAACGATAATAAGACAGATTTGCCTAAATTATGTAACACAATGTTCCTTGGTCAGAGTCAAAATCAATGCTGCAGTTGAATATTGATCGGGAGACAGCAATGCTGGTTGACTGGAGTTGATGTGACTTTCAGGAGTTGGTCTCTTATTCCATAGCTGTGTATTTGTGTTCTTGCTAGTCCGCTCTAGTTGTTTCCTTGTGTCCTTGTTCCCTATTGGTTTGCTTGTGTCCTTGTTCCCTAATTGTGTCCTTGCGCTCTTGTCATCCAGGTATCTGTGTGTGTGTCCTGTATGTTTGCCTTCTTGTGCACTTGGTGTTGTTGTGCTCTCGTACGTTGCTCCTGACATCGCTCCACATGTGTTTACATATACTTATCGTATGTGGTCAAATGCCTGGTTTAAAATAGTTTTGGCGGTCTGTCACACACACACACACACACACACACACAACACACACACACACACACACACACACACACACACACACACACACACAGAGTGCTAATGACCCCCCACCCCAACTCCTGGTTGTCTCACTGCAAGTCCATATGCCAGGATGACCTTTGACCTGTAGTTAGGAAGGAAACAACGCTGTGACCTAATGTAGTTCTCACTTCCTCTAATTAAGCGTCATGGAGTTGATGCACCAGCCAATGACAAGCGAGTAATCCCCAGCTTGTCAGCAGAGGGCTGGTGTCTCCAGCTGAATTGGAGGTAATCACTGTGTTTACCTGCTACAGCTAAACATCACACAGCAGCTGCACCCAAGCAAACACGGTGGCCATTAGATCTCTATTATGTAGCTTCTGCACACACACACACACACACACACACACACACACACACACACACACACACACAGGTGCACACACACACACACACACACACACACACACACACACACACACACAGGTGTGCACACACACATACACGGGTACACAGCACACACACATCCAGTTCAGAGTTATTTGTCATGATTGGTCTCTTCATTAGTGGGCATTAGAGTAAAGGTGACAACTGTATGGTGGGCAACAGGGGCAAACTCCCTGCAACTTAAGAAAACACATGCAAATAGACAAAACAATTAAGAAAACATCTTCATTAATTTGACAACACGTGCAGAATTCAAACGCGCTGCAAATACACACAACACAATGAAATACATAAACGTGTTGCAAAAATAGAAACGATGCAAAAAGAAAAGCACACATACCCCGAAAACAAATGCCAAAAAAAACCTTCTGCATCCAGTTTATGCAACGGAAGTTCTCCAGGCCTCTAGGGGGAGGGCTACATGGAACAGCTTGATTTTCGACCCCTACATAAACCTGTTGCTCTGTTAAAATACTGTAAAAGAGCATACTAAACTTTTATGTTGCCTCTTTACTTCACTTTTGGTCCTGAAAAAAACAAACCTCTCATCTGCTCTCTGTCTCTCTCTCTCTCTCTCTCTCTCTCTCTCTCTCTCTCTCTCTCTCTCTCTCTCTCTCTCTCTCTAACTCCATGGGGTCGAAAATCAAGCTGTTCCACTTAGCCCTCCCCCTAGAGGCCTGGAGAACTTCCGTTGCATAAACTGGATGCAGCGTTTTTTTGGCTGCATTTGTTTTCGGGGTATGTGTACTTTTCTTTTTGCATCGTGTCTATATTTGAAGCACGTGTATGTATTACATTGTGTTGTGTGTATTTGCAGCTAAAGCTTCACACCGCAGTACTAACCCTCCGAGCTAAAGTCTTCACAGCTGTTTAAGCTGACATGGAAGCTGTGCTCTCCATGCTGAAGGCAAGGTCACTCAGCACACAAGCGCTCGCCCACCCAACCACCTCCCTTACCGACATTCAACACCTCCCACCCCCTTCCCGATGCCCCCTCCCCGAACCTCCCTCCGTCTCCTCCTCTCTGTTGCCATGGCAGCCTACCGTAGGGGGTGGGAGAGAAGATCTTTTGTGGCCGCCATAGGCTCAGCCCTCTCTCTCTCTCTCTGGCGGGGGCGCGGGCGTGCGAGCGTGCGCGGCTCGCGTCTGTCGGACAGGGATCCGCCAGGCGTTAGAAGTCCTCGCCACCAGTCATCGGCTCATCCCTCGCTCCGTCTGTGAGTGTCAGGAGGAAGGCAGAACCATGAGACATCACAACACACACCAACTGGAGACGTCAGTCTGGACCTGCACGAGCATGGCGTGTGGTGTGTGTGTGTTTAGGTGTGTGTGTGGTGTGTGTGTGTGTGTGTCTGTCTGTGTGTGCGTGTGATGTGTGTGTGTCTGTGTGTGTGTGATTGCAGACTGATTTAAATATCAACTCTATCCATCAGGCTGTGAAGGAGCAGTCAATTTGTTCCACATGGAGAGCGAGAGAGAGAGAGAGAGAGAGAGAGAGAGAGAGAGAGAGAGAGAGAGAGAGAGAGAGAGAGAGAGAGAGAGAGAGAGAGAGAGAAAACATCTCTATTACAACGTAATGCTTCTAGGTAGGACTGTGCTACTGAGCAGAGAGCAGCTCAATCAATCAGTCCATCCCCAGAGTTCAGCCTGGGATTCATAACACAGCCTCTCCCTGCCTTAATGAAGGAACAGCAGGGAGAGGAGGATTTAGCATGAGATCCTGATGAGGAGAGGAAGACATATTGTACATAACCTGATTAGGGAGTAACAGAGATGTGATCCTACCAGATAGAGTTCTGCTATTGTTTCCTGGCCAGGTGGGGGGTAAGATATACGTTTTTAAATGTCTATCTTACTCTCTTGCTCTCTAAGATCAATAATAATGATATTATGTAAAGCATGAGACATGTTGATTGATTACCCATGAGCCTTTGCATATTGACACTGACAATAGGGCCGTTTTTGGCAAACTGAATGCATTATGGCAGAAAGCAATGTCAGCCAAGTTTAGGTTCTAAGTGGATTTTCATCTCCATCGTTGGTTGTCCTGTATAATTCAACAAGAATAAATACACTATTATGACAATTTTTTTATGATCGATTATTTTAAGGAGAAACAGTTAGCTACTGTTTGCTTTTAGCTAATTCAGGTTAATGCTGTTATAGGTGACAAGCCACCGCCGGTCCCTTTAAATCCAAACTTCCGTGTTGCGATGACATTGCCTCATTCTTGATATATTGAACGTTGGGGAGCAAGGCGCAGACGTGGAGGTTTAGGGCCCACAGACAGCTTCGTGGAGGTTTAGGGCCCACAGACAGCTTCGTGGAGGTTTAGGGCCCACAGACAGCTTCGTGGAGGTTTAGGGCCCACAGACAGCTTCGTGGAGGTTTAGGGCCCACAGACAGCTTCGTGGAGGTTTAGGGCCCACAGACAGCTTCGTGGAGGTTTAGGGCCCACAGACAGCTTCGTGGAGGTTTAGGGCCCACAGACAGCTTCGTGGAGGTTTAGGGCCCACAGACAGCTTCGTGGAGGTTTAGGGCCCACAGACAGCTTCGTGGAGGTTTAGGGCCCACAGACAGCTTCGTGGAGGTTTAGGGCCCACAGACAGCTTCGTGGAGGTTTAGGGGCCCACAGACAGCTTCGTGGAGGTTTAGGGCCCACAGACAGCTTCGTGGAGGTTTAGGGCCCACAGACAGCTTCGTGGAGGTTTGTCGGAGACACAACCAAGCAGAACAAACAGAAGCACCGAGATCAAGTGTTCATTTGACAAGATAAGCAGTTCAGAGTAGCTGTCAAGGCTTGAATTTATAACATTCAGGCCTGACCCTGCTCCTGGCAACAGCCCTTGCCTGTAGCTGTCATGTGCATTACTGCTTAAAGAAAGAAAAAAAATAGACCTCCGCACACACACACGCACACCCCCTCGAAGGTTTGGCCTTTTAGCCATATCATCAAAACAGCAGTTGAACTCCTCACTGCTCCTCCTTTCCTCCAATCAGCTCCATCTGGCCAACTCAGCAGTGTGTGTTCTCAGCAACTCACCAGGTGACGGGAGGGCAAGAGAACCTTTCCTTTTTCCCCTTCTTTCTCTCTCCTTTTTGTGGCAGGTCTCTCTATCCTCATCAAAGGAAGCCCTCCACAGCGTGCCTATCTGGCTCTACAGCAGACACCTGGCTACCCAGAATCCCCTTCTCCCCTTCTGACATCACAAGCTGCTAAAGCGTAAAGAAATATCCTGGTCTCGGAGGAGTCACTACTCAGCATCCTGTTTCTTTTCTCCCTCCCCTCCTCTCCTCTCCTCTCCTTTCTGATGGTGAGGACAGACTCTCAAGGTTGGCTCGGGGCTTGTTCCAGGAGAAGGAAAATCAAACATGATTAGAGGCGATCCAGGGCCCAGCCAGGGAAGGCCTGTGTCGGACAGGCCGGTGTTCAGGAGGGGCGTGATGGAGATCAATGATGCTTCATCCGACTCGAACGGGTCGTCTCGTTGAGCAGAGCAGAGGTGGTGTTTGTTGATGGGATTAGTGCCTCAGCTGAAGGGGAGAATGATGACAAGTACGGGCCAAGGAAGGATCTCCTGGGAGGAGGCCTCGCTTTGTAAACACCTGCACTCTGGCTCCCACTCTCAGACAGACTGACTCACTGGCCAGTGGTGGGGCTGGCTGGATGGCTTGCTGGTTAGATGAGTGACTGCAGAGCTGACTAATCGTCTGCTCCTCACTGACTGACTGTTACTTATTGAATGACTGACTGACTATCTGACTGTACTTACAGTACTGACTGACTGTTACATACAGACTGTTTCTGAATGACTGACTGATCGACTGTTACTGTCAACCTCTCCATCTTTCTGATCAGTGACTGGTGGCTTAACGGCTGGCTGACTGACTGACAGTTGGCGACTGACTGGTTCGCTGTATTGGTTTATTCTTAAACTGGCTGGTTAACTGAACGACTGTTGCTGATCCTAACAGACAGCAGTAGAGCTAATTAGCACAGCTTCAGCCATTTCCATAACACAGGAATTTAGATGACTGGCAGGACAGCCAGTGAGGAGCTAAGAGACAGTAATTTAGATGATTGACTGGTATGTCAGCTAATGAGGAGCCATGATACCAGAATATATTTCATATATTAAATAAATGCCATGCAGCCAATGATGAGTCTCAGGTCAGCTTGGAGTACAACCTCATCACCATGGAAGCTGTGTAGTCAGGGGTCACGTTTCTCTGACCTTAAAACCCAACAGGTACTGACCACAAACTGACCCTGAATCTGACCGTGATGGTCCTGGAGGGGATGAGAGGAAGGGGATGATGGGAGGGGGCTGGGAGGAGTAGGAGCTTGTGATGTCAGAAGGGGAGCAGTGGGATGAGAAGAGGGGGTGGAGGGGATGAGAGAAAGAGTCTGCTGTATTCATCCATTACATAGCCCAGATAACCAGACTCTTTGTTGTAGTTTTTTTAATCAGAAAGTGCATTTGAAATCCTTAGATAGGATCCTTAGATCTTTTGTCATTTATCCTCAGATAAATCACAAAAAAAGTTTATGTAAAAGGCCATTATTTAATGACTGAACTGAATGAAAATATTATCTAGCCCTTTTCCATCTTGAAACAACTGGAGCCTTCAGACCTCTTTCAATAATACAACAAACATGCAATATGTGGAGGATAGCAGCAAATAGAACACAATCAAACATTATTTGTATGGCCCTTTTTATAAGGCAATGTCACAAAGGGTTCAACTGTCTACCTGTGCCGGCTTCAAAGGCCTGTTACGGCAAAAGTACCCATGTCACCAATTGTATTTGAACTGCATTTAACAGCACTTTGTGAGGGTAGCCGTGGTATGTACTTCCGTACGTAAGTCAAAAGCAGGTATGCGATTGGGACACCAGCCCAGTGTTTTGCAGTAGAACAACAGACTCGTTCTCTGCCAGTCTCCAGATAACTCCTGTGATCACTCATGTTCCTGTCAATAGAAGATATAGACAAGCCTGACAGAGGGAGGAGACTGGAGGTCAATAGGACAAGAGGGGAAGTGATTCAGTGTACTGCCATGACAATGATGATCCTCCTCCCTCCTCCCTCCTCCCTCCCTCCCTCCCTCCTCCCTCCTCCCTCCCTCCCTCCCTCCCTCCCTCCCTCCCTCCCTCCCTCCCTCCCTCCCTCCTCCCTCCCTCCCTCCCCTCCCTCCCTCCTCCTCCCTCCATCCTCTCCTTTCCTCTCTTCTCCTCCTTCTCCTTCACCCTCTCTTCTCTCCTCCCAAGCCCTCCCCTCCTCCTCTCTCTTCTCCTCCAGGTATGTAATCTTGAGGTACTGTTCCTGAAAGCAGGTTATCCACTCCACTCGACAGACTGATAGAGATGCAGATCAATACCCTCTCTGAAAATGTAACAGTAAGGATATACTCTATCCTGTCGGATAGCTGAGCTAAGCGATAATCACAGGTCTGCCTGCCTGGTCTGCTGTTTCTCTGTCTGTGTGTCTTTGCCTGCTGTTGGTGTGTCAACTTTTTCCTTGTCTCTATATGTTGCTGTGCTTTTAAATGTGCATTTTATTAACGCACAAAAACATAAGTACAAACACAC